>NC_079557.1:13105833-13405833 GCF_015846415.1 Triplophysa dalaica
CTTTTATCAAACTGTTCTCAATTTACAAAATGTGTCTTTTCAGCTAAAAATTACAATTTAGACAACTTATCTCCACCTAACTGGGCCTCTTAATATTTCTGCTGGTAGTAATATGCAATATTTAGGTGAGTAATTAATTTCTTTTCTTTAACACAATTGGTTCATTAAATGGGAGACTGCGTCTTATCTGTTTCAATAATGTCCTATTCTAGTTTTGGTCTATAAACAGGGTCCTACAGAAAAAGGACAATCAAGAGCTATTCAATTAACAACCTGGACTGGCTTCCCATCACCGGAAGTTTCATAACCATACATTGTAAAAATCTGTTTAATGAACCACAGGGTGAAAAGGGCAATACTGAATTTTGCTAGAAAGAAAAGCCTTTATTAATTTCCTGTAAACTTTGCAACTATATAAATTCCAACATCTGTCTGTCTGTAAATCTAAAGTCTATTTAATGCAGATTATCATCAAAGTCCATGAACACAAACAGCACAGACTTCCCCTAAAAGGTAGGTCGCATAGAGCTGCTCAATGGTGCTCTAGAGCCATCCTAAACCGGGGCCATTTCACATTTTGAAAGAGAAATCCCTGTCTCAATTCAGAGACCATTCCAACACTATAAATATTGATCTTCTCGCTATCTCTCATTGGAATACTCGTCACAGGTCCATATATCTATTTGTGTGGGACTGTTTGCAAGCTTGGGCAGACTGAAGCCAATACACTAAAGTCCATTCGACGTTCTATAAACAAATACATCAGAGCACTTTGTTTAAGCAAGCAGATGGGCATCGTGCCACACCTGTAGAGTCACAGTGCCACCTACAGCTGAAGACTGACCCTGCATCAGCACCACTCAACATCAAAGACCAATGCACTGTTGCTTTGCTTTCACAATGATGTTACAGTGTTCTGATATAAAATGAAAAAGAGTCTGCGATGATGAGGTTCAATTGTTCAGTTAGAAAATTCAGCCAACGTTCTGTCATCATTTTCTCACCTTCTTGTCATTTCAAACCTCATTGACTTTTGCAGAACACAAAAGAAGACATTTGAAAGAAAAAATGTCAATGTGCTCCAATGTTGTTTGGTACCAACATTTTTCAAAATATCAACAAGTTATCTGCAGAAGAATGAAAGTCATAGAGGTTTGGAGTGGCACAAGTGTAAATGAAAAGAGTATTTGAGTATGAACCATCCCTTTATCCCAGTTCAGATCAGTAAACTCATAATAATTATTTATAAGTAAAGGTGTCAGGTACAGTTTTCAGAAAATGTTAGTTTGATGTCATTCAATTTAAAGGTCCAGTGTATGAAATTTAGGCCATCTAGAGGTGACCAAACGACAACTTACTCTGCCCCCCCCCTTTGAAACACTATGGCAGCTGACAGAGAACTACGATGTTGTCATGTTTTTGCTTCTTTGCCGAATGAGATAACGTATTTACGAAAAGCGCTCTGTAGAGCAGTTTATTCGTCCACGCCTACTGTAGAAATAAAATGGTGGATTCCATGCAAGAGACCCACGGTGTATATAGATAACAAAAGCTTACACAGTGTCAACACCGAACGCGACCAACGCAATAAGTCATGACAAAAGACATTAGAAACGTATTTGAATCCAAGTTCAAATTTGACACGGTAATATTCTAAGGGGTCATTCACATTTCCGAAAAACGCGAACTGCACTGCTTTCTTTTTTTTCCAAAGTTGTTGCTAGGAGTTTGCACTCTACTTGTATCTGTTGTTGCTAAGCAACCATGGGCCATATGGTTATATGCACTGAAAATACCTTGCAATAACTCTACTACTAGATTTATTTATGCTGTGATCATCTGTGTCTCCATCTTCACTGAGCTTGTCTATATTGGTTGGTTGGCTATTGTCACATGACCTGCGGTGCGCTAGCAGCATTCTGAAAAGTTGAAATATTTTAATTTCGATGCGGCGCCGATGCGCCCTGAAAGATTAGCGCGCCACACCGTATGCTTCTCGTGACTGCTTCGCTCTAGGATTTGTTTTCCGATTGACAATACTATGGTGTATCAACGATAATAAGACAGATCAGCGATAGTTGTCTGTTTGCCAAAGCATATTGCAAATAAATTTTACAAACGCATATTGCACATTTCTATGTGCAAGAGAGCTTGCAATACATAGAGTGAGTTTGTAATGTGCGGGCTATGAGTTTTCCACACACAAGAGAGCTTGTGATGCGTGTGGCTCTGGTTTTTTCTTGAAGAAATTGCTTTGCTGGATCTAAAACCAGCGGACGAGTTGTTCCGTTTGGCAATCAAGTAATAACAGCTTATGTGGGCATCGCTGATGCATTTGGATTAATGATTTTGATTTACAGCAATAGTTTACTTTCATTTAATAGGTTGCAGTGGGAAGTAACAATGTTGCAGTGGAAGAAACAATGTTTTCTAGCCACATAAGCTTCTGTTTTTGTCCACAAATCCAGTTTATCATAGATTAATGCGTAAATTGCGAAGTTACATCGTTATGCAGTATATACAGTAATATATGTAAAAACATTGTTGTGTATATATATGCAGTGTTGGGTGTAACTAGTTACTGTAATGTGGAGAGACCTCTCTCGAAAGGGAACTGTGATCCATTGACAACTTCTTCATGTTGTTTCTGTGAGCTCGCAGTAACTGTTATAATTTGGACTGGTATTTTGTAAAGTTGCTAGGAGGTCATAAAGATGCAAATTAGCTGAGTGGACCAAGAACCTATTCCCTGTTCAACTCTGATTGGTCGATTCAAACCCAAGTGGGTATGTCCTCTCATAAGGTTAAATATCGAGCCTGCTCTAAAAACACAAGCTTTGCCCATTTTGCTCTATACCTGCCCTCATCAGATACTGGTTCCTTGTGTCTCTTCGGAGACTGCCCTTTTCCCCCACTGGGGGGGCCTTGAAAGTTTTCTTTTAGGACTGCATTCTGAAACCTCTAGAACAATTCCATCTCTTTAGGCGCATAAGGATATTGGTCCATTGCAGAGCTGGCAAGTATCCGATTCTATACATAGCTGCTTTAAATTTGTACCTCTTTGTTAAAGATGATTTTATTGGCGTCAGAAATGCATTATTTGCCATGCTCTCTCTCTCCGCATTCCCAGTGCGTTTGTGTTTCATGTATTTGTTTGTGTTTATGCGATCGTCATTATGTTTACCATGTAGAGTAGAGTTTAATAAACAACCATATATTCATTTGTGATTGGTTTTCTGTGCTCTCGCTTAAAAACGTGGTCCCTTTAACTGTGTTTTTGTTTTACGCTACCTTTGCTCTTAATCCTGTTTGGTAAAGTAACATTACTTACGGCCATGAGATAACGTAAACTTTATTATGTCATTGATGGATTCGCTGGACGAATGCATACAAATATTGTTATACTCTATATAACTAAACAGAGACTGTAAAATATGTATATTTAATAAGGATTAATATTAGTGGTGGGCATAGATTAATTTTTTTAATCTAGATTAATCTAGATTAATTCCAAGATTAATCTAGATTAATCTAGATTAAAATGGCTCATTTGAATTCTGCCGAAGGCATTCAGAATATGTGTGCTACCCAAATAATGACTAAAAGTAAGTCTTTGAGAACGGGTTTCTCAAGCCAGGTGGCGCATTAGACCAGGGGCTCATCTCCTGTTTCCAAAATGCTTCACAAACTGCTTGAGAAAGCTGTTAATTGGTGATGAAAATTAAATTATGTTCAATAAGATGTACTTGTGTTTACTTCCGCATTAGCTAAGGGATGATTTGCGTTTAGGTGGTACTTGAGACTTGAAGAGCTCCTACAGTACATTTACATTTAGTCATTTAGGAGACGCTTTTATCCAAAGCGACTTACAAAGAGTGAGGGAGCAACAAGCGATATGTCATACAGGAGCCATAATACATTAGATCTCAATACAAAGTTACAGGTTTCAACAAAAGCTAGACCACTACCTGTTGAGAGAAAGTGTTTTTTTTAAACCAATTCCGCATTGCACAAGGTGAAAACAACCTTAGTCTTGTCGATGTTTCTATTGGGAAGCTTCTTAAAAATTAGTATTCCCTGAAGCAAACCCGGCGGCTTCATAGCTGCATCCATGTTAGCACGTCACGTTTGATGCTGTAATTTCACAGTAACGTTATGTTGTGTTCAGACCAAACGCGAATGGCGCGTCAAGCGCGAGTGATTTATATGTTAATGCAAAGAGCCAATAGACCTACTTGCGGCGCGAATCGCGCGAATGAAGCCAGTACAGTGCAGTTAAGCTGGTATACATCCGCGCTAAAATATCAAGGTGAAAGTCATCATAGCTTGCGTAGTATAGACCCAGCTCCCAACCCAACTTTGAGAATAGATTAACGGCGACATTTTTTTTAACGCGCGATAATAGTCTCACTGCGTTAACGGCGTTAACGCCGTTAACGGCCCACCACTAATTAATATACGTATTTTCCTTTGAACTAAAATAATTCCTTGACTGAAATTGCCGTTTAATTAATTAGTTATTGTAATTTAATAATTTTTCCCTGGAAATGTAAAGTAAGGGATTACTCTTGTTTTTTTCAGTTAATAATACTATAATAATACAACTGTTCATTTTTTTTTATTAACACTCACAGTGTATATATAATCCACACTTTCAAAGTGTATATTATATATACACTGTCTGAGTTAATTTGACCTAGTTTATGTAGTTTTATATGAGTGAATTAAAAGGTCCGTTTCATGTCACTCATTGAATCACTTAACTAATCAAGGTTAATATGGATATAGAAAGTAATTAGACATAAGTAATTAAATACTTTTGGAGAGAGTCATTTGTACAGTAATATTGAATTATTACAATATTTAATATATAATTAGTAACTAGTAATACATTACTTTTTCAGAGTAACTTACCCGACACTGATTATATTGCATTTAATTTTAGCTTTAAAAAATTACACATTGGACCTTTACAGAAAGAACTCAAGTAATTTTCAAGTCTGGATATTCTACTACTACCCCTTGAGAAATCACAGATAGGTAGACAATTACCAATCTAAAATTGCTGTACCCTCACATGCCATTCTCTGCATGTCTCCTGCTGTCGAATTGTGTCTGTATGTGAGCTGCAATTGGGATTCTCCCCAATGGGTTATGTGAAAGCGGCGATTTGGAGCCGAGACTGACTCTGGAAGTGGCGAGATGGTCGGTCTTTCCTCCGAGATAATGAATCAGACAGCGGGCTGCCAGACTGCGTTTATGGGCATTTGGAGATGTAAAGCGGGACGCAGGGAATTCACGCCTGCATATTACTACAGCCTGCGACACGTGCAGAAATGACAAGGTGCAGTCTGAAAGCGGCCGTCCCGGTGACATGTACCTAAACTCAGGTTCAGGAGAAGCAAATGGATTGGACGCACACCTCCCCCACCACCTGCCGTAAAGGGAAATTCTATTACTAGTGACAAGTTTGTTTCATTTGCGCTATTGTTTTCATCGCCAAGCCGTTGACAATGTTGATGGCTTTTCAAATAAAATCATTTTATGCCAAGGCGCTAGCGCTATATTATCTCCAGACCCATCGAAATTGCTGTCTTCTTCCTATAGATGTTTTGACACTAAAAATGCCACGGTCAGATTGATATCTCTAAAGGATATCCCTTGGTGAAGCTGTAACCTATGGATTAATAAACATCTAACCCCATGTGACAGAAAGAAGAGAACAGATAAAGGCTCAATGCCTGATGAAAGAGTAAAACATCGGGTCATAAATGTTTAACGTGAGCTATAGAAACGGAGTTTTAATAAGAGAACAGGATAGTTTTGTTTAAAAGGGATAGTTCACCCAAAAATGAAAACCCTGTATAAAATTCATTGTTCTTCTAAACTAATGAAAGAATGTTTGTAATCAATCTTGGGCACTATTGACTACTTTAGTAGGGGAAAAAATCTACCATGGTCGCCAATGCTGCCCCAAAACTGTGTTTCCCACATTCTTTAAAAAAACTGTATCTTCTTTTGCGTTCAACAGAACAAAGATATTGATACAGGTTAGAAACAACTTGAGACATATTTTTTTTGGGCACCAGAATCTGGGAGACCCAAGATTGCGTTCCGGGGGTTCCCAGTGCTGTTCGAGAACGTGTTTCGGTCGCCGTTGTCGGTCCGTCTGTGTACTATTCTAGGCATTGAAGTCAAATGGGTGTTAAAATGATTCACTTTTTTATATAATTTATGTTGCTTTGGCTTCAAACCTTAGAATTAAAGTAGACCCTTTGACCGGGGAGAGTGCAGTCCAAAGACCAACGTGCTGTGTATGTGAAACTATTTAACTGTACTACTTACAACAATCGAACAAATGTGTGACGGTAAATGGATCAACCTTACTGACAGAAAATACTTTTTTCATTTAGAAACTACAGAATGTGCACGTATTAACCAACACAAACATGCTCATACACAGATAAATGCTCCGCTTTGCACGCAACTAAAGAGAAAAAATTGCTAAGATCTTGTACACCTGAAAGTGCAACAATGCATATTACTGCCTCAGGAGAGCTGTAGGATAATAATAGTTGGTAATAATATTGCTACAGATCTTTATGTCTGATGGTTAGTGTTTTCATATTGAAGCTATAATTTGTCAATGTAGCAGATAAAGCAGATTTAAGAATTACCACGTTTCCTAACTGCGGAGCTATTTGCAGTATTGGTGATTAAACACTACATATAGAAAGGTAATTCTAAGCATTTGCATGGACCGGGCATTATCATTACAGGAAATACAATTGAAAAAGGCTGGCTAGCTATTGAAAACAAGACCTTTCAACATGCCTCGCTCATTAACCGTGTGTAAAGTGCTTTTCGGAGCAATAAAAAGGCTGTATTCAGCCTCCAGCAAGCGTTTCCTCAAATACACACATCTCCGACTGAAGTTTGTGCACGATATGAGCTTTGGGTTAAAAAGAAACTCCTGGGCCAAGACAATTTGGTGGGACGCATTAATTGCGCCAATGATTATCAGGCGAGATCTACTCCTGCTTTTTATTTATAGTTGTGTCCACTTTTCATTATGCTTTTCATTACAGGGTGTAAATAATGTACATAAATGTGCCTGCACCTGTCGACACACTCCATATTATTGCCAAGCAATATCCATCTTGTCTTTGGTTATCAAACATTACCTTTCTGAATTATGTCTATTAGTTGCCTCTCGGCCTGCCTTGCCATCAGCCTCTTTCTGTATGACAGCATTAACTTTTAGCTTTATGGCATCTTCTTTACCCAACATGCACCATTAATATGTTTAATGAGTACCATGACCCCTTTCATCCAATTTCATAAAATAAAACATATTAATAAAACGCATTAAAGCTCCTATTGTACAGATTATTTTAATAAATCAGAGAGCACTTTTAAAGGAAATAGCTGTGTGTAACTGGAAGGCTACCAGTTAACTTGTTTATTTAATGTTAAGAGGGATTTTAAGCATATGCACACATTGATTAAATTAGAAGGTAGCGGATGTTTAAAGATGAATGAATAGCCAAGTTTTTTGCAAAGATTCCAAGTCTTTGTTTGCACTTCTTGGTTAAAAAAGGGAAAAAAATGTGCTGTCAAAAGACAGAAGCATTTTTGTTTCTTATGACATAAAAAAGATTACATTACTTGGACATATGAATTATAAATTTATACACTTATAAAATGTATAAAATAATAAGATAATATATAATAAGTGTAATTTTAATGCTAGTTATAGTTTTGATTATTATCTGTTTTAATTAGAACGCATTTGACTGCCCATACTGTAATAAAAATGGCTGGAGTTATGCAGCTAGTTGCCAGTAACCTACTGTAGATTTATATTTATCGGTACAAAAAAAAAACTATAAAATAACAGCCTCATGCAAACCCGGAAAACAAACCTTTTTCTGTCGGTTTCTCATTTTAGTTTCCAGAATGCTTTGCATGAGGCTGTTATTGTATCATTCTTTCTGTAAACATAAAGACTTGTTAATGTTTAATGTTCATTTATCTTCGAACAAACTGTTGCCCATAAATGACACAAATGTAAATCTACAGTAAGTTACTGGCAAACTGCTGCCAGTAATACTGTAATTTCTACAGAAATTATTTACAGTGCAGGTACAACCATTTATTACTCTTTTTAAGTACACTTTATTTTAGGTACACTTCCATAATGTACTTTTGCTTTATTGTCTCACATAAATTTTGTACTTTACTATACTAAAACTATAGGCCTAGATTTTTTTGTACTTCTGTTCATGGTTTCTCCAAATAGCATCGTTAATACACTTGGATCTTCTTAAGTTTATCTCGGATGTGCCCGAAGTTAAGTTCCGGTCTGTGTTTGGTCATACTGTAATGTAACAATTCATGTTTTATTTAATTTCTATATGATCATTTTATTTTAAATTTTAATTTAATTCTTTGCTAAGGCTTCCAGAAACATTTGTTAATGTTCCTGCTGAAACCTTTTATATTAAGTAAAACAATGTGTCTGAAAATATTGCACTTTAAGTACATTTAAATGCATTACAACAAATCTTTTACCAGTGTATTAGACTATCTTATGACCTGTTGATTTGAGTCTAGATAAT
Organism: Triplophysa dalaica; assembly: GCF_015846415.1. NCBI lineage: Eukaryota > Metazoa > Chordata > Actinopteri > Cypriniformes > Nemacheilidae > Triplophysa > Triplophysa dalaica. The sequence goes on from NC_079557.1 coordinate 13,114,455, forward strand.
ATCAAACTCTGTAGTTCCTTCTTGCCTTGCTGTGTGGATAATTATACGATGGTATTACTAAACACATAAGAGTACTGAAACCTGCCATCTGCTTGCTCTAAAATATACTTTATGATCTACAAAGCTGGCAAGTGCTGAGATGTGGAGTTATAGCGTTCACTGCCCTGGGTCTAAGGCCTCTGAAATCAGCCAGAGCGAGAAGACTAATCCCTTTGATCAGGGCCCGCCTGACACCCTGTCATAATTCGTCCTGAGGTCCAAAGCATCAAGCAAAAGCTTAATAAGACTAACACAGCAAAGTCCCTGGTGTAAAAATGTACACACTGGTGTATAAATGAGTCCATACCTACAGGTGTACAAATGTACACTGAAGCAAAGTCTTTCTGGTGTGAAATGTCAATTTATTCATGCAGTTAAATAATCAATTGAGTTCACATTTCAAGTGCTAATTGATCATTAATGATGAACACCTGCTGTTAACAAACACAATCACTGAAGAAAACATGAAAAGAGAAGTCGATTTTGAGGTCACCATTATGGAGAACGATGACTTCTTTAGTTAATCTCCTTGCCTTTGACAATAGATATATGTTAATTGTAATTCTTGCAGTGTTGTTGTCTTATTAACACTGATAAGTTGTTAAAAACAAAGTTTAGCTAAAGTTATCCATGAGGCAAAATACGTATGTGGTTGATTGTGCAATATATCTGGAACTTTTGTGTTAGTTTCAGTTTAACATTGCAAAATTCTTTATTTAACGCATACATAACACTGCTGTGCTAGAAATATCACTTAAAGCATTGTGGAGAAAGAAGTAACACTGATACAGAGATACATATAGACATCAACACTCTTCATTCAAACCTCAATGATGGTGACAAGCTGCAGAATTATTAAGATGAACAGATCAACTGCAATGCATTCTGGGAGCCATAGAGGAGTTTCTACAATGATGTTACCCAGAATACATTGATACCTAAAGTTAATCTGTTGTTGATTGTCACCATCATTGAGATGAATTCATAGATTCTTGAAGTCTGTTTATTTAAATAATTAAATATTTTGTCTCTTTAAAAATAATTGGGTGTCACTATGCAGGGTCAGAAAAACTTAATATCATCAAAATCTTTTAAGTATAATCTTTTGGTCCTGTATCATACACCAAAACCACCACTTGGCCTCTTTGAACTTTGCTTTCACTGAAGTGAAAGAGAATGTTTCAACTGAAGATTTTTTTTATCATGGACAAACAAGGATCAAGAGACCAACTTAAGGAAACACTAAACACTATCAGGGTGACTTATTATTGTAGTTGTTTTCTTCAGTGATTGTGTTTGTTAACAGCAGATGTTCATCATTAATGATAAATCATTACTTGTAATGTGAACTCAATTGATTAATTAACTGCACGAATAAATTAACATTTCACACCAGAAAGACTTTGCTTCAGTGTAAATTTGTACACCTGTAGGTATGGACTCAAATATACACCAGTACATTTAACACCAGGGAGTTTGCTGTGCACACATACATAACCCCATCATTTCAAACAGTAAAGCATCTAAAATGTTTAGCAAAAAATGTTTTTAAAAAAAGCATGGAATTCTAAGGCCCATTTCGCGTCTTTTCCATGCGCATATTGGTTATTATAAATGTAGGTGCAGTAAATGCAGGTGCGCACAAACAGAAAAAATCTAGGCGCCTCGGCGCCGCTTCGAGATTGAAATAGTTCAACTTTTTGGAGTGCTGCCCGCACACCTCGTAACACCCCTACTTCAGATTGTTATATATTCTGGGCAAATCCATAATGCGCACCTTTGACCAGGAGGGAATTTTAACAGGGGTCAAACCAAGAGTGCCCGACCGTGGGACTGGAGCAGCTGTGTCAGGAATATCTTTGACACACAGTGAGTCAGGTAACTTAACCAACCACTATACAAAGCTTTAGACACTGAGCCGAAAGCACCAGGGCAAACAGCAAAAAAAACTTCCCAAAAAAGCTATTGGCTAAATGAAGAGACCTATTGACATGATAACCTCACAAGAAACTCTACAGTGAAGAGTGCTAGAAATACTTTATCACAGATAACTAAAGAAGATCTTTACACTATAATACTCTTGTACTCTGCATGCACTCAAAGTTCAAACCGATATGCAAAATGTACACAATTACACCCTACAAATGTAAAGCAACTTCATTTGCCTCTCATACATTAAATCAACATCAATTACATCAATCAATTACACCAAGTACAAAACTATGCATACATATTCAAAGAGTACAACCACGCACTCTGAAAGCTGTATTCAAAGAGAACTGAGTGCCTCTTAAACTTTACAGTGAATCAGTGGAATTATATCGCTATGCGTTGCATCCAGTTTCAAGCGCATTAGCTGGTGTTGATTTTAATATCAAAGCCCTTTTGTCATTAGGAGCAGCCCTCGAGTGTGCTATCATTACCAGACTGTGAAAGACAAAGGGCACGAAACAGCTGCAACACTCACCCACCTGCACTAACAGGGGAGGGACTAACATCAGCCGTTCTGATCCAGGTTTTCTACCATGAGGCCAAAATGCAACTTAATTTGAAGAAATGTGAAAACCCAGAAGAAATCATTTACCATTTTGGAGATTTTATTATATTACTTAAAGTAAATAATGTTCTAAGAAAATATAATCTTGATGTCTTTAATGTAAGGCACGTCAATTACATTGGAGAAACATTACTGGTTTTCACAGACTGGGTCACATGAATTAATTTAATTTAGCAATCATAACACTATGCAAGTTTACATAAGTCTAGTCTATTTGAATCTATTCTGAATCCACTAAATCCCAAACCATAATGCAATATTTTTCTTTTCATTGACTGTTTCCCCACCACCTTTTAGTTGCAAGGGGACCCGAACATTTTTTTGACCTTTCAGAAAACAAGGCCTTCCTGAATGTGGACAAGTTTTTTCCAAATACAAAATTCTGAACAGAAAAGCTAGGAAAACATGTGTTTTTCTCAAAGATTGCGTCCAGTTCGAATTTAGAATGATGGACAAAACATGGACATTAGACAAACTATTTTCTTGTTTTTTGTATCTGTAAATGCTGTACTCTTTTAGAAGATGTATAACAGCACCCCTACTGTATCACAGTAAAATCATGGAAAGCTGGAAAAACTCTTCAAGTTTTGTCATAAATTATGGAGAATCACATAAATTTCAGGGAAAGCGTTAATGTTTATTGTCATGAAAGACTGAACTTCAGTTTAAAAAACTTTTACATTACAAAGGCACAGCATGCCTAGGGGGTTACAAATACTGACAACCAAAAATAGAACAGTCCTGCTGTTACCAAGATTGAGATCCACCCCTCTAAGGTTTATATGTCCTGGCTTTGATCTACCTCACCAGGTTAAGATAAGCAGCCTCCCATTATTAGTTGTAACGGATGAGCTTTTGATAGCATCCTCACCATTTTTTATATTACATTTACGATTAACACCAAGGGCTCAGGTGTCACAACTTGACATAGACGGTTAATGCCTTCGAGGCATGTGGTCACTGCTGACGAAGCTTGAAAACATGACAGATGAGTGGGAAACAGATTAAGCCTGTTTAAAAAGAAATTAATATTAAAAAGCAAAACCATTAAAGGCTAAAGACACTGCAGCCCTCCTTTACCCTTGACATTCCCTCAGTCAGACGCAAGATGAGTTGCAAAAGGATTTAATTTGAGAAATTAGAAAGCAGCAGGGCTCAGGATCCCCACAGGTAGCGCAGACTGAATCTCTCCCTTGCCAATTTAAAACACAGACGTTAAACAAAGAGGGTGTGAAGCTTGGAGGGATAATTCAGCCTTGCATGATGCCTACAACAGGATTTGGTTCAATGGTCTCTTTGGCGTCATGTAGAGGGGTTTCGAATAGAAGGGCACCTCCATGTGCCTTTGCAAAAATCAGAGCCTTGATGCACACAAGAAGAGGCCCTAATCGACACATCAAAGACTCCTTACTGACTCTATTCTGCATTATCATTCAACTGGACTTAGCTTTTGCTGCATTATACAGATAGAAAACAAAAGATTGCCAGTTAATGGCCTCAACTAGACAGCCAAAGATGTGAAATCCTGCCAAAAGGCTCAAGCCAACAGTTCACAAAACACTTTGACCATTTAGAGATAAATTTAGCAAACAGCCAGCAGCTTAGATATCGATAAAGTAATGCATTTTATTCTGTAAAACCCTAAGAAAATCTTTCCATGTTTAGTGGGTCAACCTTTTAAGTATATTACAAGACACAAGAAACATTAGCATCATTTCACCATCTAGCAGCAGTTAAAATAAGGTAATTTTGACAAACATAACTAAGGGTGTGTTTATATTTGTCATTAACATGCGATCTCGGTAGTCGAACAAGCAGTTTGCATCTTCAGATAATCAGGACACAGCGCATTAAACTTCAAAATCAATTGGCTTTCACATCTGGATATCTGATCGGATCTCCTGAAGGGCTGTCACAATAAACCAACGATAAATATCACATGATTTATGCACAGCTTTTGAGTGAAAATGCTGCTGCATCCGAAAGCCAGAGGGCTCTCTTGTGCGGGAAATTCAAATATCCACTGCAGAAGAGTACAATAATACGTTCTAGAATCTAGGAAATGTCTATGGACATCTTTTTATCACTGTTACTCAAGCCGCATCATGTATTTTCACAATAATAAAGTATATTTATAATGATCATGTTCGACGGGAGTTGCTTTTTCAAATGCACATTATAAGCGACTAAAACTCGCACTGCTTTTAGATCGAGCAGCATTTCCTAGTGATCCCAGAGCCATGCTTCACAGACAAGCTATGCTTTAAAAAAAAATATCGACACATTGCATATCGCAGCCAGCTTGAATTCAATAGGATTTACTGGTATCACGATAAATTATCGTGCAGCCCTAATCTCTAGTTTCCCCCATTAATTAAAAAAGCCTGCCTTTACAAAATAGCCCCGGGTTAAGATTTCACAGAACATGTTTAACCGGGAGGATAAGCATGTTACAGATAACGATACATTGGAAAGTATACGCCACAGCCATGTTGAAATCTAGCCAGCGGTAGGAAGTAAAACACAATCAGAATCAGATTCAGGCTACAATTGTTTCGACTACAAAGCTGGAATCATTAAAACAATGAATGATCTTATTTGTGAAAATACAAGCAGAGGATGTTTGTCAAATTACACAAGCTTTTGTTCTTGACCACAACAAAATATCTTATTGTAAAATAGGCTCTCTAATGTAATTGTCTTTATTTATTTTCGTTTCGTATTCATTTCGCTTGATGTGTGCTGTGATTATTCGTTTTGTAAGGTCTGTGTTTAATATCGGCAAATATCACTGTAATTTTTTGTAGTTTTGTGTCTTTTTATTAAGAAAGACATTGAACCCACTAATTCAAGCGATTGCCGTTCCTGAATTCCCGCTTAAACAAAGTAAAAAGTGTCATTTTGCATCTTCGACCACCCCACAGCATAACCCCCCACACGTCTATTAACGGGTGGGAAAATGTCATAACCGCCACATCCCTATCGCTGTGTGTGTGAGTAAAACCTGTTCATAGCAGTCACATTAGGCCTATCTGCGGATACAGCTGAAATGGTGAAGTAAAACATCTTGTGTGATTTACATTTATATTTATTCATTTGGCAGACGCTTTCATTTTTGACAGGCTTCGGACAGACGAGTGAGAATAAAGATAGCAGGCGGGGTTTTCTGTGTAGTTGTACCTGTTAATGTAGATATACTGGCTGGATTACGTTTAAATTACATTGAGATCCGATCACAATGCATCCTCGACCATCCCTGGATCAGGACACACTGATTGGATAAAATTCCGATCAGAAGCGTGTACACTTGTCTTTTCAATGTGTATGTAGACAACAGTGGCGGCTGCTGATCTTTTAAAGAGGGGAAGGCCTAAATCGGCCTAAATCATAAAAATTGTCCATTTATTTATATGTAAATTCTGCCCTACGTTCCTTTTCAAGAAAATGCCAAGCAGAAATGTCACATCAATAAGGTGGTTTAGGAAGGCCCTGTTTTGTTTAACAGTTTCATTATGTTTAGCCACTTGAATGTGAGCACCTTCATTGATTGCATGCTCAACCCTGATCCTGCCCATGCAACTTAATCTTGCACATGCACTCACATGTTCATTGCTATTTACATGCCTTTTATATGCCCTGTCAAAGTTTGACAGATCTCCAAACCCCAATTTTGACCAAACAACACATCCATGAGATGGTTTCATCAAGAGACATGGCCAGCAGTACATTATCTTTTTCACAGCACTTCCAGTCAGCCAGCTAACTTTGTCATACCAGGAGAGCTGAAAAGACCTGTTACTTTCCCTATCTTTTGCACTAAATCAATCTTAGGTGTTGATCTGCCCTGCTGTTTAATTCTAAATTTCTCCTCGTAAGGAAGACTTTCTAATGGCTTTGCCAAAATCAGGTCGACAATATTAGCACTGTCTGCCATCGTGTGCAGTTTGCTAGCTGGCTAGTTCAGACTATATGAATGAATGAACAAACGATCTAATATATATATATATATTTAATTCAACGGGAGGAAATGTGGGAATTATGTTAAACTGAAACAATGAATGTGGTGTGAAATTGTGTGAAATATACGATGAAGGTTGCATCAGTTTGTCTTTCGACTACACATGCAAAATCCGCGATGGGACTGAGTTGGAAATGGAGACACAGAGTGATACGCGTCATAATCTGAAGACCACGCCCACACCAACCGTCTCTTTGCATTGCGAGAAGCTGCCACCTCCTTATCATTTATGATTTATAACAAAAAAAAAAAGTCTAAAAGCTGATATGTGACAATGTGTATAGCAAACAAGCTAAAAAAAACAAGAAATACGTTTTTATAAGCTGTCGACCCCAAAAAAACGAGCGTTTTAGGACATAAAAGTGGATTAAAAAGAGATGACAGACCCTCCGATCATCACGCAGACGCTCGGAGTCCGGGCCAGCCCACTCCTCCATTCATCCCAGAGACGCTGAGCGTCCGTGGGCGGGACATAATCGCAGCATTATCCAATGACCGTCTTGTTTCTAAGCACTGAAAAAAAGTGTTTAAAGCAGCCCCATTGAAGTCAATGGACGCTGGGCTTCAACAGAGTAATGCACTGTACGCTACGGGAATGAATGAGAAGGAAATCGAGTCAGCCGACCTAAGTAGCTGATTCTGAACGGAATTGTTTTCGTTCGAGATGAACGTGTTTAACGCATTTTTAGTCAATAAAATGTTAACATAATAGTACATATATTTGACCATTCATTTTTTGACAATTATAGGGGAAGCTGAGCTTCCCTTGCAGTCTTAAAGAAATCGCGTCTGGTAGACAACATCCAGATAAAGTTCGCATGTTAATGACAAATGTAAACGCACCCTAATATTCTCCTTTGACCATTAATGTCGCACTGCAGGCATATATTACCTGTCAAACACAACACAACACAACACAACAACCTTTAGAATACTTGACACATTCACTTTTTACAAGTCTGAGATATTAAGAGCTTCTACCTTATTCCACACTCACAAACTTTGCTAAACAAGGGCACAGAACAACCTTCTGCTGCTTGTAAATAGGTTGGATGATTTTGTAACACAACAATCATGTATCGATGCTTTCCAAAGGTAACTAAAATGAGATTTTTTTAATTAAGTACTTATTAATTATTTTATTTGCATTAAGTGTATCCCTTACGAGACGTTATGTCAGTTTTAGCGAACTTCCCTAGACACGTAAACACATTTTAGCAACACAAAAATACATCTCATAAAACTGCAAACTTAACGTTATAACTGGATTCAAGGAAGGTGTGTGCATGGTTCACAAGGTTTAATTGATCATATCCTCTCCGCATGTTTAAAACCTCAAGGAGATTTAAAACTGTAAAAATAGACCAACGTTCACCCACCTTCACGCGCAGGCTCCGAAAGGTCCCGGATGTAAATCTCTCATCTCGTTAGGTGCTTAGTTCAGTGCAACACACAGGTGTCAAGCATTTATAAGTGTCTGACAAACGTGTTGTCCGGTATTGCGTTTCCCTTCCAATACATTGCAAAAACTTTTGAGACATAAAATGCTCTTCCATCTCGTGTTGTACTATGTCCAGGTTGTAAAACTTGCGTATGTTTAACTTCATACGCCGCTCTTCATACAGACCGGGATAAGATCAAAGAATCGCGAGATCGATTATTCAGCATACAGCTCCGTATGCTTCCTGTGCATCTCGCGGTACTTTGACGTCACGTTTATCGGTCTGCGCAACACCCAATGAAGTCAACTGCACTTTAACGCCTCAACGCAATTAAATACAATTTCCCTGCTCGGCGTCGATTCAAAATACCCACATGCAGCAGTTATTTATTGTTATTTAAAATATAACGTTCTTTGTTGACTTTAAACAGGTCTTTTAATTCGCTTTTATTAAAACCTAAAAAAATGTTTTGACCTTGGAGAAACCAATTAATTGTTTCGCTTCATTCCTTGTCAAATTCCTTGTTGAACTAATTTCTCATTGTTTTAAAATACATATTTTTAAAGAAAGAATTGCATTCACTGTGTAAAAAAAATGTAACATATTTGATCGTGTGATGTAACAGTATCTTTTATTTTATTGGATACATTACAATAAATACAATTTCTCCATCTATGCTTTAAAATGATTCTTTAGAGCCATATTAAGGCTACAATTTGTGCAGTTTTATATTTTTTCAATGTGCCGGTTTCTTCCTGGCCTGTTAAACCACGTTAAACCATTAATAGTCAGGTGTGATCCGGTTTAATCTTTAAGAGCACGAGTACTGCACGACAGTCCCCCGGAGGTTAATCCACGTGTATCGATTAACCCGTGCGTTGGATACGGAGGAGACGATTAACCTCTGCTGTCATTTTACAGTCTGCTTCCCTGCACTGCCAAACATCCAACTCAACTCTCCATGTGCACTCAGATAATACCCAAATCCTGCTCCCTGCCCCTCTCGGTAATGCTGAGCCAACAAAACAACCCCATCTTTCCCAGCAAAGGTTGATCGATACACGGCGTATCTCACAGAGCAGGCTCCAGAACATCTTATTTTTAATGCAAACTTTTCATTTGGGCCCAGCGCTCCAAACACATCTCGCAGGTGCATTGAGGGCCAACGGTAAAGAGATTGCAAATAGGCTATCATGTCCAGAATAAACCTCACTGCTGGGTGTGTTTGGTGGGGAAATATTCCTTAATAGCAAAAACAAGAATGATAGTTGAATGACTCCGAGGAGGAAAGTTGAAAGCAATCTCCAGAAAGAAAATATGCCCACTAACGCCGGCATCGATCACATCGAAGATGACACAGCAGTAAGAAAATGAGCCCAAACTCAATTCCAACAGTTCATATTCCATTTTTCTCTCTTGTAGCTCCGGACTAAAAGGGCAATTACCTACCACTTCAGAAATAGGCCTTTCCTTACAAAGAGATCGTTGTTTTATTCTGTGGGGATTTGTCATATCTGAGACATTTAGCCATTTTCTCAACTGTCAGCTCGTCGTCTCACTACGCTCCATCATTCGGTGGCAACATTCATCATAGTCCGATATCAGCAGGATGCGAGCGCGCGCGTCAGGGAAAAACTCAATTTGATGGGCTATTTTGGTGTGCGTTTAAGCCTCACAATAGATCTCTCACCTCTCGGAATTAAGTATTCCGTCGTAAATCTGCAAAAAAGGACACTGAAAGTGCAAACGCCAGTCTGCCGTGTTTTTGTGGGGGAGTGGAATGGCAGGGCGAGGGGAGGGTCACGACAGGGGTCAATGCTGAATTACGGACTGTCACTGCGAGGACAGGGAGCGCAGATTCCAGGGGACCCTGTCATTGCTTACAGGCTGACACACCAAGTGCTTTGACGAAGCATAAGCTCCAGTCACAATGGATGATGAAACATGCTTTCGATAAAAAAAAGGAGCTTCCTAAAAGTGCACAAGACAGTTTCAAATAAAGCATGCTTGTTATAAATATAAAATTTAGCAAGAGCTGTCAAATCTTTTATTTCTATATACGTGTGTGAAACATGGACAGGGCTCGGGCCATAACATTTTACCTAAATGGTCAGGTTGCCCCATTTAGCTTCTGTTTTAGGTGGATTCCTTATTAGACGGATATATAACCGTTTGGTTTGTCTATATTTTACCCAACCATGGCTTGGACAGCATTTTTGAGATTGTTTTTATTGTCCGCCCTTTTGGTCATTTCTATATTCCGACTGCATATAACTTCATTAGGATGTCTTTCACCGGCATGAATATAAAGGGCTTTTAGAAGATTCCTTAAACTTTCAATTAAATGTTCATTTCAAGGAGACCTGCTTTGCTGGCATTATCTGGTTATTCATTTAAAGTCTGATTAAAGCTCCATTCATAGTCCCCTGATAACGCCACATGACATACACAGACGGCTCTTTATAGAAGGAAAAACTGAAAGATATCATCACATTACCTCAGGGCTTCACTTACACCGCTCGTCTGCGTGTCCCTCAGTGTTACCATTTTGAAGAAACTTAAAAGGCGAAGATGCTGTCGGTCTTCAACTGCAAATTCACACTTTTTCCCCACGCGTCTCTTTTTCAGCCACCTTCAGACCTCTCCCCTGCCTCTCTCTCCGCTTTCAAAATTCCCACCTTCATCCTAGTTCCTCACATATAACACTTCTGAAAACCACTTCCTGCTCTTGTTCGTCCACAAGGACCTGCATCCTGTTGGATGATTTGGTTAGTCACAGCACATCTGAAACAGCACGCTCATAAATCATTGAGTGAGATAAAAGATACTTTTGTACTGAAAAACACTGCTGACCTCCTGTGCATTTTAATCTGAACCTATTAAAGCCCATTATAATTCTCGGGTGGCCTTGTGTTCCTAATACTTCTTAGCAGGAGGACATTCGTAAGGAGTCATTTTATTACACCGCAACTTTTGTTTTTTCCGCTGATGCCATCAGGAGCCAAAGCCTTTGCAACAGGATGCTATATAAGCAGTTGAATTCCAGTTTAATGCAGACACTGACTGCTGGTAAAGTAGAATTCAAAATATTTAGAGATCTTTTAATGCGTTGTTTACATCTATATATTTTCAATCTAACATTTATTTAACTACATATAAAAATGTGCATTTTTCTTTGCAGTGTTCCAGACACTCTTTAGATGTCTGTATCCGTAGCTTCTGCTCATCATGGTCCTGTTGCTACGGCCTCTTTGCCTGGATCTTTGTCTAATTCATCACGACACCTGTGTAGCTCCAGCCTGGTGGATGTGCTGTGCCTTTTTTTGCTTGTTACATTTTTGGAAATGATAAACTCCTATATTTCTCATACTTATGCTCTCTAATCTTGTGGATCGTGAAAGAGCAAAGGTTAATCCTCTTAAAGAGAAGGTGATATATTGCGGAACGATGCTGTCACATGCGCCGTCCCATCCACCATCTGGCGTGAACAAGCATGAATGCTACGTGGTGTGCTAATAAATTACTATATTTGCCAACTTCCCACTATATTGCATTTTAAAGCAAGCCTTTATACAATAGGAGCATAATGACTAGTAACAAGCAATAGGAGGGAAAATAGGCTTTAGAAGGGGCAATTGACAGATAGTGATGTGATTCTTTTGTGGTGCTCTAGCACCCTCTTCTGCTGCATTCTTGATTTACAATTCAAACTGATCAGACGTTACAAGAAAAAGTTCAGCCAAAAACAAAATTTATTTTACCTATCCACCCTCAGAACCCCTCATGGCTTTCTTCCACAAACACACAAAGGCTTGTTGGCGATCAACACTTCTCAAAATATCTTAAGTTGAAAAAGAAAGAGTAATATACAGGGTTTGAATGACATGAGTGAATAAATGACTTTTGGGGAAGATCTATCACTTAGTACAATTCAGTAGGGTTTTTATAGCATCTAAAAAATAAATAAACCAAGACCAAGAAAAGTAAGATAGTGTTTTATTTCAATAAAGATTGACTAAATTTTTACAAGATTAAAATTTCAGGAGGATTTTAGTTTTGAAGATCAGTACAGACATAAAAAATAAAAAAAATAAAACTCAAAAACACAAAGTCACAACAACAGAGTCTCACAAAAAGACAAACGAGTACACAAACAAATTAAACTAAACATATTGAACAAGTTCTGAACTCTTTGTTTCTTTGACAAAGAGTGTGTTAACTTTAAACTTATTAAAGAACATTTAAGATAATAACATACCCAGTGTTAAACAAAATGAGATAAGAAAATTTAAGTGAATTCTAGTCCAACAGACAAATAAGGGGAAACGTGAAACATACATAAGCATTACATCAACACACACACACACACATACATAAATAAGATCAACGAACACACTTGTGTATTTTACCCACTGTCACTGTGGTAAATGTAAAAATCTTCCACAGACCACGGTCACTCCAGAGAAGTAGTCTACCAAGCGATGTTTAATACAATTTTCTGTTTCCTGGGAAACACAGACGAGAAAAGAAAGATTTATTATTTATGGATTTATGGACATTATAGCAATTAATGATGCAACATTACATCATGACTTCAGTAAGGTTGAAGAGTCTTCACCCGGTGTAAGAGCTGAGGTGGGCTGCTGGTTTTCTTTCTGCTCATGTTTAAAAGCCTTGCTAGGGTCAAATCTACAAGACGGCTGTGTGGACTTGAGCCGATCAAACTCTTGCTTCTGTTTCCCAACCTGTGCCCTTAGCTTGGAAACTTCCTGCATAACACACAACCAAACAGACACGGTGGGCTCTCCAACAAGAAAACCAATCTGACCAATTAAAACAAATGACAACAAACCACAGCATAGACTAAAGAAACATGAGCCCTACTTGTTTGAGCTCCAAGTTCTCCTCTTTGAGCTTGACCATGTGTCTGATCTTCTGGCGCTGGTTTTGATGGCCCATCAGATTGGCGTAAGCGTCGGCTAGCTTGTTCAACTCTGCCTGGGTGGCACCTTTCTCATTGAGTAAGGCATTCCTCTCTGCTGCGAACCTGTCCAGCTGTTCCTGAAAACAACAAGCAGATGAGAAAAGATGATGCCTTTGGCACAGAATGCATTTCTGAACCATCATATGTTATACATCATGTCATTACAGATTAAAGAAACACATTCTCTTTAAAACGCTATTTGCTGACCTGAAACGGTTTTACTTTAGCAGAGAGCTCTTCGTACAACTCTCTCCAGTGATCGGTCTCTGCGTTACACTTGCTGGGGGAGAACAGATGATGACACCAATCAAATACACAAAACTGTATAAGAACACAATGGAACACTATTGGGTTCATCTGAGCCGCTCACCTCTGCATCTCTGCTTCTGTCAGCTCTCTGCGCAAGTTCTCTCTCTCCTCCTCCACCTGTCTGAATAGCTGCTGTCTCTCCTGCTGCCATTCCTCGACGTGACGTTGAGCTTTGGCTCTTTCCTCCTCCACCTGCCTGTGCAGCTCTGTTAACTCCTCTGTGAGCTCCTCAACGCGGCCCTGCAGTCTGCTGGCTTCTACCGAATGGCCCTCCATCGACTCTCTCCTCTTCATCTCTCTCTCCAGTTGGTCCTCAGCCTGCTGTCGGTCTCCTCTCTCCTGCTCCACCTCCGCCTGCAGGCGACTCAGCTCTTCATGCTGGGCCTCTGCTGCTTGTCTCGACTCATCCTCTCTCTGAGCCAGTTTAGTTTGAACCTCCAAAAGTATCCTGTGGCACAGCAACACAATCAGATACATTCTGTTTCACAAGAGTGCTGTAGGTGACTCGGTTGGATTTTTGCCAACAAATTAGCACAAAGCAAACTGCTGAAGGTTGATATGGTATATTAAATTTATAAGAAGTGCAATACTTGAAAATGTTTTTCTTAGTCCGGCCTTAGCAGTGACCTAGGCAGGGTACTGACCTAGTATACTCCTCTTGCTGGTTATTCTGCATTTGGTGGACGTTTATAAGTTTCTGCTGTTCATCCTGCAACTGCTGCTTGAGTTCCATCATCTCTTTCTCCAGGTGAAGGACTTGAGCCTCAGCATGGTCCTTCTGTTTACCCAAAGATTGTCTTGTGCTACAAGGATAAAAAAAACTGATATTTATCAATTACATTAAAGGAAAGTATCCCGTATGCCCATTCTCATGGTAAACTTATAATAATGATTTTACCGCAAAACCAGGAGCATCAAAGTCTGATATCAGTCATGACTTGACCTTAGTCAATATTAAAGCTATACAGATTTTATTTTCACAAAATGTTCATTATATTATGTTGGATCTAATTAAAAGAAAACTTTAGCTGGGCTTTCACAGGCAAGGTCACATTTATGTAACCCTTATGGTGTTCATTAAAAAACTAAAAACCTATATTTTAGGTATTTTAAGCGTGTTCATCTTGAATAAATATAAATATCTAGAGTTGAAAACAAAATCACATAATTTTAAGTAAACACTGAAAACAAGTTCCACAGTCCCAAACAACACACAAGGGTTAAAAACAATCTGTGCTTACCTCTCGAGGTCAGTGGCCATGCCTCCAAGCTTAGCAAGACAGTTTCGGTGATCCTCTTCTAGTTTCTTCATTGCAATCACATGAGCATCTCCTAAAGCCTGCATCTCAGCACATTTCCTGTTGAAGGAAAGACCAACACTCAGTCACCAAAGAAACTAAAGCACGATTGATCTAAAGCAGGAACCAGCAGTTCTCACCTCTCTAACTCAGTACTGGTATTGTTCAGGTCTTGCTCCAGTGTCTGGTTCTTCTGTGTGAGGCCCTGGATGACCTCCTCGCTGTGCTGTTCCTGTTTCTCCAGCTCTGAGAGCTCCGAGAGCGCATCCTCCAGCTCCTCACCCAGCTGTCTTCTCTCAGTCTCGGTCTGATCTTTTAAATGCTCTAGCATGCTGGCTAGGGAGCTGCTGTGTGCCTGGAGCAAGACACATTAGATTAGTTTAAGAGACATTAGCCTAATCCATATCAAGTCAATCAGAGAGTCTTTAAATCAAAAGATCTGTGAACACAGTAATGTTCATTGGAGAGTCCAACAACAATCCCAAAGTAGCATTTTAGGAGAAAAACTGGGATATTCCATTGAAACTTCTGAAAGCTCCTCCTCTCAACTATCGCAGATGCAGCATGAAAAGATCAAGTGTTTTTACATATCAATATGGCTCAAAAGAGTTTGAAATATGAAAAATAGGTTGTTCTTCATTCATCCATCCATCCATTTTCTGTTCTTCATTCATATTCAAGGGAATTCTTTAATACCAAAGATATTTTAAACAAGGTTAAAATAAAAAGTATGTGATTATAGGCGTAATTTTGAACAAAATCTGGCCAAAACAAACTAGTTCACTGCAGCAAACGTTCCAGAAAACTTCAGTCTGTCCGGTAATAGGGAGGATTGTTCTGTTGCAGGGCTACACCTTTGTTAAAATGGGGATTTTTCAGTTTATGTGGTTCCAGGTTAGACACAGAACAACATAACTAATGAAACGGTAAGATGCGAGCAAAATAAATACACAGGCTTATGAAGTTGCATGGCAGAGATTCAGGAAATGCCTTTTGTCTGAAAAGAAACAAAACTCAGATTTTTGCAAAATAAAATATTTTTTTTAAACATTAAAAGGATGTAGCGAAAACAGTGGCGATGAATTAGTGAGGCGAATACGAATGAATTGGTAAAGTCTTTGCATTTGATAAAAAAATAAAGAAAGGAGTGTTGGAATATAGTCACTCAGTCCATTCAAAATATTTTTTTCACTCTAGCAAAGAACAAAAATGAAATTCGCTCGAAGTGTATAGAGGCTTAACATACTCCACATACCTTTTCATCTTCCAGTTGTTTTGTTGACGCAGAATGTTCCTCCTTTAGCTTTTCATGTGCCTCCATGTCAGTCTTCATGCTCGCCTCCAGTGAGCTTATATCTGCCTTCAGCTCCTGTACTCTTCTCAGTCCCTCCTCCTGTGTCCGGGCTGTAAATTACAATGCACAGTAAATAGCTGTTCTAAAGTGTTTTCAATCAAAGTCAATGTATGTTTGTCAATTGTTTTCACCCCAACCAAACACATACTATTTTGTTTTCTTGTCACCATTTTCTATTCCCATTCTGACCCTTTTTCTGTGTGTAGTAGTCCCTACATATTAATGCATTACAGTGTTGTGTGAACCTTTACAATCCACACTAATATGAGAATCAAATGATCAAAGCAAACCTCAGACATTCATTAAGTGTCTATTCAAAGAAAGGACATGCAGAGAGGGAATAAAAGAAGACTTTATGCAACAAACCTCTTTCTTCCTCCAGCACCAAGCATCGCTCACTCATGAGTGCCACACGCTGATCCAGCTCCTCCTCTGTCCTCCTCAGGACCTCCTTCACGCGGGCTAGCTCCTGTTCTTGCTGTCTCACCATACTGCGAGACTCCTCGAGATCCTGAGCTCCCTGCTGCATCTGCTTCTCCAGCTCTTTCAGTGTTACCCGAGATGCCTGCAGCTCCTTCACATGCTCCTCCATCTCGCTCTCCTTCTTCTCAAGAGCCTTCTGTGAGCCCAGCAGCTCCTGCTGACACCTCTGTAGCTCCTCCTCCTTCACCTCCAGCTCACCGCCACATTTCTCCAGCCTCTGCTTCACATCACTGTACAGGCCAGGAAGACTCAGATGAGGCCACAAACACCGACGCCCCCCCTTACTGTGGCAACAACAATATGAAACCATACACACGGTTCTAACCTGAGGTTCTCTTGAGGATCAGAGACGCAGAGCTCAGCGGTGGATTTGTCCTGCAGCTTAATCCGCAAATCCTTTGACATTGGAGAGTGAGACAGACAGCTTATCTCAAACCAAGCAGCACTTCAAAGACTGATGATTCTAGCTAAGCAGTAAGTAAATGTCAACTGGCTTAGAGTCCGATTCTGTTGACCAGACCAATACCTGAATCTCTTCATTTGCAGAGTCCAGGTAACCCTGCAGGACCTTGATCTCCTCCCTCAGCTCCTGGATTATGGCTTTAATTTGTGAAAGAAGAGGAATCTGAGTGAGACGTAGCTCTAAATGACATCAAAAAATAAACACAGATCTTACCGTGCACACTTACTATGCAATTTGTCCATTTCATTTTCAATTTGCTCATTTTGGGATTTTGTCTCTTGATGAAGATCCTCTGAAAAAAATAAGCAAAAACCAGCTAAAGCTGAGGTGTGTAGTTTCTCCTATTTCCTGCTTGAGCATATGTTTGAATGACCAATTGCAGATATGGACAGTGTTGAGGTCACATGTCACTTTTAGGGCTTCTTTAATTTTTTATCCTGTGAAATGAAAGCCTGTGGGACTAGTGATATTTGGTCGTTCACAAACTCACTATTTGAATTAGTTTTTTTAATACTTTGGTCAAACTAACTTGCAAAGTATTTGAACATCACTAAATTGTAAGTGGGTGACCTGTTACAACCATAAAGCATTTAAGAAGTTTAACTCAAATTCATTTCACAAAAGAGGCAAAAGAACAAGCCTTAAGTGTCATGCAGGGCGTTCTGGCAACTCTCTTAAATGTTTTTTTTTCTTTCAGGTTTTGAGGGGATGTTCCAGCTTAGGCTGTGCCACTGCAAGTGTGTGTTTCAGGTGTCGTTTTGAGGGTGTGTGGCAGGCATAACAGACACTTGGAGGCAGGATGAACGATACTTTGTGGCATTGCTTTGGGGGATCGCATGGCGTTTTGACAGCTGTGCCATGCCGGAGGATCCAGGCCAGTGTTCTGATATTTTGTGCTACCATTAGAATGTACTTTCCTCTCGCTGAGTTTAGGTTTTGGTTTACGTTGCTTCTATGGCTAATAAATAAATATTTGGTTGAGATGTCACCTCTGTTCTCCCTCTTTTGTTGGTCGCATTCCTAGAAATTACTGTAAACAACATAGCACATCAGAATCTAATTGGTGGCGGTCTTGACCTCAGTTTTTGACATTGGTTACAATGTCAGGACACAAAGTTCAAATGAGACAAACGTGCAACTTCCTTTATAAATCTCCTGTATGTACAGTAATCAATTGATATCTTAAATATTTTATTTAATATGTGCTTTTTGCTAAAGAAGAAAAAAATAAGATAATATTATTAAGCTTTACAATTCTTTGTGCACGTTATAAGCTGCCACATTCATTTTACTTTCTCAAAAATAACACCTTCAGTTGTAGGTGCTCCTAAAAAAAGTTTTGGTTAAACTCTGATGTAGGATACACCATGTTACTCACCAAGATCCTGGTTTCTTTCCTGTAGAACTTTAAAAGTTGTTTTGGCAGCTTCCAGATCGGTTTCCAAGACCTTTACTTTACCCTCTGAGCTGATCTGCAGGAAGCTCAGCTCCTGTTGACAAGGTTCAAGAGCTGATGTCACAAATTTGTAAAGTCACCATCACATTACTGAACTGCTCATTATGAATGCACATCATCAAGCAGAAGGAGCATCACTTTGGCTGCGATCTGAAGGGTCCGTGTCAGCAAAATCCGAGGAAATATTAAATAGGAACGCCATCGCAACAGAGACGTACCTTGTCTTTAGCATCCAGTTTGTTTTTGGCCTCAATGAGCTCCATAGTAAGAGCATTAATTTTCTTTTTAGAACTATCAGCAGAAACCTATGAAAGAAAACACAACAAGCTTGCTAAGGCGTTCTTCTGTAATCACTTAACAGTCTACAATGACAGAGAAAGGCTCACCTTGGTCTTCAGGAACTCATTGGCTTTCTTTAGCTCTGCAAGCTGCCTCTCGAGAGAAGCCACATTGGCAGCCAGACCGGTCTTCTCCCTGATAGCCACCAACAGTTTGGACTCAAACTTCTTTATCTCTTCCTCAAAGGTCAGCAGCCTTCGGTCCTGCTCTCCTCTCTGCTGCACCAAGGAACGGATCTATGATCCAGACAGTCGTGGTTAAGAAAGAAGGCAACAGAAATGTATTGGGTCCTAAGGACACAAATTTACAAGAGTTTTTATGCATCTACCTCTTTCTCTAGTAGCATCCGATGTTTCATCTCAAGTGAGAAACTTATTTTATCCTTTTTGGAACTTTGGAATCCATCAGCCTACATGAGAAAAACCAAGAAAGCAAATTATGAATAAGGTAACAGAGCAAATATTCACGATGGCCAAAATAAGGAGGATGGATCACTCAGGTAAACGAATGGGAGGAATCGTATAACTTAATATGACTGCTATTGGCTTTCTACATATGGAAAATATATGTATATAATAACAATAAATGTATATATAACATTAAAAACCTCACCAATCCATCGACAGACATGGTCCTTCGTACTGGAGACATCAGCACTTCATTTGATGGTGATGGTGGAGGTAACTCTGGTTATAAACATTTTCAGAGAAAAATAAATGAAAACTATCCACACTCATTATACTTATAAGTGTATAATTATAAAATCTGCCCTCACTTTTGGAAGCTTGTTTAAAGCGCTCAGCTTTGAGAAATGACACAGCTCCTTTCAGCTCGCCAGATATTACCTCATAGCTACCAGGTGGTGGAGCACAACCTGAGGAGAAATATAACCACATATACACAACCTGAGGAGAAATATAACCACATATACACAACCTGAGGAGAAATATAACCACATATACACAACCTGAGGAGAAATATAACCACATATACACAACATGAGGAGAACTGACGAACAAACTGGGGATAATGGATCGATAAACGTCTAATAATAATAATAATTTACTGGTAAAAGATGTTTAGGTAAACAGACATTCACCCGAGAAAGTTGACATTATGTTAAAAATGTCTTCAACTTGCTATGTTGTAAGGAATTAAGTAAATAAACTTCCATTTTATTATGTTGGTCAGTATGGGATTCAGTGCTCTGCAGCCCATTAAAGGAAACGACAACACGAATCAATATTGTATGAATTTACGTTAGCATAGCAAGATACCTCTACGCCATTTTCAAAAGTTGTTAAAAAGATATATTCTTAATTTAATGACCACATTTCAGTCATGAAACGGCGTGTGAGAGCACACGATACACTCAACATTATACAATGAGCTTCCAACACTTACCAATATGCTCGTTGAATCTCTTTAATGGCGCTCTCGAGAAAGACATGGTTAATAGCGAACGCGACAAATCTATTTTAAAAGAACAGAAACTCTTAAACACACACGAGCGAAACTTTTAAAAACACGGACATCAACAACAAGCCATTCACGCCCGCTGAAATTTTGAAATGGTAACACCGCCCAATCGCCGAGATGTAATTGTCTTGTCCAATGACATTGCAAAGAATTTGATGAAAATAACTTTAAACCAATCAGGTGAGAGAACGTGTGACACGTCATTTCTGGTCACGCAGGCTGCATTTACTGTCTGGTATGCAATGCAACTGACGTCGAGGTCCATTTATCCCATTTTCAAAGCATTTTGGGCAAAACTACAGAATGCCCTATTGCATTTGAGGGCACACTTTAAAAATACTTACATTTACATTTAGGCATTTGGCAGACGCTTTTATCCAAAGCGACTTACATTGCTTTATCCTATACATTTTTACATAGGCATTTGCAATACCCTGGGCTCGAACCCACAACCTTACCACTGAGCTACAGGAAATATTACTTTAAATGTTAGACAATAACGAAACACTAAAAAGCGGGATTGTCTATAATAAATGAATGCCAGTTTCTCTTTAAACAGCGAAATAATATTGTATTTCTTTACTTTACTTGACTTGACTTGACAATGGAGGCCTTTAACTATAATTCTTGAATAGTCTACAAGATTTATTATGCAAAACACTTGAAAACAAACAACATAGAACACGAAAATGATTTGTTTACTTTTATTCAAAAACTTACTGTCTCCAGACAGGTACAAATCAGAAACATTACAGTGGATAACAGAGGACAGGAAACGGTTATGCATGAGTTTATATCTCTGAACAGGGGGAAGTGATAATATGCTTAAATGTTAACAGAAAAAGCACTAGAAAATTAAGCTTTACGTTTAAATGCATGTATATTTACACAATCTATTCAGCAGTTTTAATGTAGTGGTGAGGAACAGAAGACAGTTTTGCCCCGAGGGCATTTACTTTCAAAAACCCAAAACTCTGTCTGCACACCTTCTTTTAAATAAGTACACTCATGCCATTGCAGAAATACACTCTTCCTTTTCTCATACAAAAGGAATCCAATATAAATCCTCACATAAAAGTTAAAACATGGAAGATTTCTGTTTGACAACCACCTTCTGTTTTTTCTTTATAAAACAATGATTTAAGGCCAAGACATGGAATGATTAAAACTATACCCCAGACAAAATGCACATGTCTGTCATATAAATTAATGTATTAGTTAAGCTTAATAAAGCTGCCGAATGCAATGCTGTAACATTAAAGATCTCACATGATGTTACGTTACATATTGAATATTTCATATTGGGAAAAAGCTTAGAGCTGAGTGGAATAGTTCAGTCCATAAATTTAAACCAATCCAATTTACAGTAAGGAAAGAAGTGAAAACCTAAAAACCTCTTAAGAAAAAAACAAATCCAAACAATACACACAAAAAAGGAAAGAAAAAATATAAAATATTTCAAAACTTTACTTGCTGCATGGCTACACAATCTTATGTTTTGACATGTTCTTATACATTTCCAAAACCTTTTAACTCGAGCTTGGAGTTAAAAAACAAAAACAGCACAGTTATAAAATCAGCACCAATTTATATATTTATATATAATTTGATTTAAATGTAGACGTCTACATAGCTCTAATCAGGGGAAGAAAATCTCCACCAGACATACTACACTAACTCCAGGTTTTATCAGAGACGACACAATGGCACTACTGGAGAGATTTCCTCATCTTGATCTTAAGATTTTAGAGGGACAAGCGAGCAGATCTATTCTTTGGATAAGCCTTGTGACCCAGTGGAAGAATTATAGTCTTTCTGTGCATCTCCACAGAGTGGCCGAGAGCCTGATTTACTAGGGCAGTTGGCACGAAAAATGATTTTGTCGGTGCAACACGTGCAACAGGACTACTGAATGGTGGTTTAGCATGTACCAATCACCGATCATGTCATTAAAAATTACGCCAATCGTGCACCAAAGGCAGCAATTAATCCGGCCCAGTGTGATTTTCGATTTACCCTTTATATTGGATGTCATGATTTTTTCGAGAGGAGAAAAAGGAAACTAAATACTAGATATAAAGACCTGGAGGTTCTTCTCCATTTCACATATTAGATAAGAATAAAATATATATCAATACTCACTATGATGAGCAAAAACCTGCTTATAAATTACTACTTTACACCAGATTACTCACTATTACAAAAGGGCTATACATAACAAAGTTGTATTTAAGTTAAAAAAGATGCATTCACCCCTAAATTTCAAGAAATACCACAAATCTAAGAGATCTCACATATGTTTCTTCAAACATAATGGCGTTCAACTGTGAAAAAATAATACGTATAACTATACATATAATTATTTCACAGTTATTTCGATAATGTACTCATGTATGGCTAAGGACAGTCTGGGATTCCATGCTTTTCAGTATCTACCGATCAAGGAAAGCCCACACAATGATCGCAAAGACTTTAAAATTGCTCCGCTTTCCTTTCTGTTTTAGTAAGCGTCAATGGTACAAGCCGATTTGGATGCCAATCGCTCCATTGAACTTAATTCTCTTTAGAGAATCGATCTGAATTCGCACAAAATGTCTCTTCTCTTCACACTCCTCCAATTTTAATCTTAAAACATGGGCACTCCCAGGACCTACAAGAGAAAATGTTCAAATTCAGTTCAGTGTTTAAGGTTACCAAACAATCGTTTCAATTTCATCATCAGTCCAGATTAGTAGTATAATGCTTTCCCTCTCTTTTGTTAGCACAACGGCAATTCTTAAATCTGAAATCACTCCTGCTAGTGCCATCTAGTGGTGGTCTCCCTTTCACGTCCTTAAAGTGAACGAGTCCCCATTACCGCTGAAAAGCGTCATAACCCAGGAAATGAGTGCTTCTTACAGACTCGTCCATGATGGAGGAAGGGTCGAAAAAGTCGGGCTTCAGTTCTGATCGCTCTCGCCGGTTCTTCGATGGGGGCTGCAAAAGAGCAGATAGAATATAAGTTCTATTAAAAAGCTTTTATTTATTTTTAGGCAGAAACAACATCCCAGAGATCAACAGAATAACATAATGCCTACTGACAATCACAACAATGAATATTAAAGACATTCGACAATTACCAGATCAATATCCATGGTGTCAAAGTCCATGCCTTCATTAAGATCCTCGATTCGGCCTTCCGATGACATCATCACATCTTCCACAATAGGTTCCTCATCATCCTCCATTAGGCCCGTCCCTCGTCGACTGCAAGCATGAGAGCAATATAATAGTAAACAATTACAAAATGCAGTGCTGTATGTAAAATGAGTGATTTTGTGACATCACAAATAAATGCATCAATGGAAGATCACCTTTACAAAATTTTGCTCTGCAATCAATAAAAATAAGAATATGACCCCTTATAGAGAGCTGAAATCTAGCCAAAGGGTACATTTCGAATTGGATGTCTCTTACATGGCATGCTGAAGGTTGGTTCTTAATTTAGCGTAGTTCATGACTCTCTCCTGATGCTGTCTGGCCACCTCCTCTTGCTGCTGTCTCTGTGCAAGCATCCAAGTGACCTGTGTGCTACACAACACAATAACAGCAAACCTCACTAGACGTTCCTCACCAAACCACAAGCTCACCAGCTCACTGCAGTAATGATTGGCTTACTTGTAGTCCATGGTTGTTTGATGATGTTGTGGCTGTAGAGTGGGAGGGTGCGTGTGCTGCTGTTGCTGATCGGGGGTCATGGTGTACACTCCCATGTAGCTCTCCTCGGGCCGCAGACGTTTGGGCTCTCTCATGACGGTGGACGTGAGGTGGGGTGATGGCATCATGACGGGCGTCGGCATGCTCTGTTCGCGGTTCATCCACATATCAGTGCTGCTGCTACTGCTTTCCTCTGTGCCAGGACAGAAAGAATAGAACAACATTATTAATGGGTAACCAATCAAGGGACGGTAATATATTAAAGGTTCATGTGTCAATCACAGTATTACCTTCTGGTATTTTCCTCTTAGCGGTGG
The DNA here is from genome assembly GCF_015846415.1 of Triplophysa dalaica. Lineage (NCBI taxonomy): Eukaryota > Metazoa > Chordata > Actinopteri > Cypriniformes > Nemacheilidae > Triplophysa > Triplophysa dalaica. The sequence continues at coordinate 13,138,689 of NC_079557.1, forward strand.
CAGGTTTAGCCTTTTTGCTCCTGACAGAGGATCCGCGACTGCTGATGCCACTGATTACAGACATGGTGTCGTCATCTCCACCTGCCTGCAGTGAGTTCCTGTAGGAGATGAGCGGCAGCCAGCAGTCTTCCCTCTGCAGGGCCATCTGAAACGTCATGAAGCGCTCCAAATACATGTGGCTTCACACACAGAGGAAGAGAGAAAACCAACATTACATCCATCTGATTTACATGCACTCTGAATATGACCAAACTAATTGGTATTCAAATTGTATTCACCATACACATTATATAATAAAACAAACTGGAAGCTTTAAGGTTATATTGTCAATATTGTCAAAGCTCGGCAAAGATTGCTTACACAGTCCGCTTGTCCTGCCGCATAAGTTTGGATGAGAACTCGCTGAGAATATCCAAAAATGCCAGGTGAAGTGGGGGATATCCCTCACCTTGAGGATTCGGCTCTTTGAACGCAAACTCGATACCGTCCCTTAAAACACAGAGCAATGGGTTAAATCAGCACACTATCATAGAAAATCATTATTTTTTCATAGTAAAGAGGCTCACTTATGTAACATGGCAATGGCATCTCTGGTCTTGACCTGATCCAGGCCGAAGGTCAGAGAGAAACGGCGAGCGAGCTCTTTAATGCCACAGAAAGACGAGGCTGACCGGTCAAAGCTGGGACCCAGATCTGACAGCATTTCATTGAATAGCTACACACAGCAGAGGAAGAAACCGTTTACAATCCAGTCATGAAAAATAACAGAAACAGAGAGCCGATTTAAGGTTGTGCTGACATTTGCAATCATTTATAACGGTCATGGAATGACATTATAGCTGAAAACTACTATATTTCCCAGATTATTTTAAGATAGATATTAATTTTTTGTAAACACATCAAATGTGGACATAAAAATAAAACGTGCTGTTTTGTGGAACAGAGTTGTGTAAGAAGTGAATCCTGCAGCCCTTATTTGTGTGAAAAGACTTAGAAGTGTGTAATCGGTTTCATCATCATAGACTGACCTGCTGTAAACTGAGAATGAGAGTCTTTGCACACTGGATTTTGTCGATCTGTCTTGTCTTACTCATGGTTTCCTTGATGATATCACCATAGTCATTGTAATACTAGATAGAAAGAAAGAATCGTATTAGAGAAATCTGTGCATGTGTAAAATCAGTTCAAGAATGAAGAGACTCACCCTCATGTATTGCTTAAATATATCTGCACCAGTGTTCATCTCAACTACGTTGTAAATAATAAGTTTGCAGTATGCTGCCAGCAGGTTTCTCCTCTTGTGCAAAGCTTCGATTTTTCCTGCTTCATCATCCTGCTGCCCATCTGCTCAAAAATGGAAAATATAAATTAATTAAACAACAAGACAGCATATACAAATGCAGCTTAACAATATTAGTACAAGTACCCTGAATAAGAGTCATTACAGTTTAAAATGTTAAAATGTTCTTGTGTTGACTCAAAGATTCGGTTTATATTCTTTTCTTTTATTAGGTTTTACATTTATTTTAATATTTTACAACTGCTTAAAAGGACTTTATATTATAAAATATTTATAACGTCTTAAATGTTAAATCGTCATCATTATAACATCAACTTCTCTCATGTATGTCTTGTGTTATCTTTACTATTGCTAGAAAGGTTTTGGATTTGTTAATATGCTGTTAATCAAAAATGATGTATTTTAAGTCGATTATTTACGTGATAATTATTTTATTGACTATGGAAATGTGTTTTAGTTTAGTTTTTTTTTTTTTATATAATTCTTATTACATCCTTGAACTGAAAAGTCACATGTTTGCCCTCTAGTGGCCACTTAGGAACACTGCTTCTTGACAGCACATGAAGGAAGATGCAACAGGTCCATCCCCTTATTTTAAACCTCTCAATCTATTTGCACAAAAACTCCGCAAATATCACAATTAAATAATGCTGGAGGCTTTAATCCCTTAAGCGCATCTCAAGCCCATTTTCTTTGCGTGACTATTTGACATCAAAAAGCCAGGGCCACTAAATGTCAATCCATTCAACAAAGCCTTTTAGCTCCAGCTAAAAGTGATTAGCAATGATAGACCACCTGCGCTGTTGTTGTCGTCATCCTGGTCAATGAACACGTGGTCCAGAATGAAACTGAGAAGCTCAGACTGCAAGGATGCCTCAGGTGTGTGTATTAAGGGCTCCAGAGCATCTCTGCCCCCTGAGATGATCTGATGGCTAAAGATCAGCAGCAGGTCACATAGGATGGTGAAGGCCTGCAGGAGAACACAGAGTCAGGTACAGCGTGTTTCTAGAAAGTTTGTTCGGCGTGAGGGAGATCTATACGATACAGACCTGCTCTTTGACGGCGGTGTTGACGCTTGTAAGGTAACGCTGGCACATGAGACAAAATGCCCTCATTTGCTTCCTCAGAGTCACCATATCCTCCTATAGAGCACAAATGCAATATTGACATTCAACAAAGCACAGCAAATAAGACCAAACAGGAATGCACACATATGAAAGCAGAAGGTAAACAAAAATAAGGAAGCTACCTTTTTAGAATTGCCTTCAGAGACCTTGGCTAGGTGCCAGAGGATGACATAATGTGTGCATTGCAGAGCGTGAATAACAATCTGAAACAAAGAAGAGAGAAAGTAAAATTAAACAGCAAACGTAAAAGGAGCCCTTTTTATACCACTAGCAGAACCCATTCAAAATCGCACTATTCATCATCCATTGCTTGGCGACACAGATAGTCCCACCTGACTATCTGATCAATTTTGTCAATTTGAAATCCATGAGGTCACTCAAATAAATACGTCACGCTTCCCCTTCACAAATTTTTCTTTGATATACACATGCAGCATATGATGGCTTATAACAAATACCTGCTCAGGCATGTCACCGTTTTCAATCCCAGTGTTCAGTAACCTGTAGTTGCTGGTGAAGAGGTCCCAGTTGGAGAGGTCATGAGCACTGCAACAAAAACAGCAGGATATCATGATTTGCACATGACCTTTATGGCCTAGAGAAAGGCGAGACTGAAGCTCTTACTTGTGGAAAGCAGTGATCCTCTTCAGAGTAGACAGAACTTGGTAAGCATCATCTTCATCTGGATCTTCACCCTGTAAAGACAGAAGATGCACATGAGACCAATGATATCTTTTATATCGTGAAAGCATAAAGCGAATGTAGTCAAATTCAGTGTCTATGTACAGAGATATATGTAATACTACAAATTATGGCATGATCGCATTAACGCCTGGACAGCAAAGAAAATAAAACTTAAATATGTTAAAGAAAGAAAATATAATTGATCATCAAAGATAATAGTTGTTTTTGGACAGCTAGTCAAACCAGACAATACAGCATAACAGTGCGGTAGAGAGCAAATATTCTCTGTTGTCCCTATGCCACGTCAAAGAGCATCAATAAGCCCCGCCCACTATTCTCACCTCCTGCAAGAAATCCTCTAGAAGCCTGTTGAACTTGTCCACTAACTCATCCAGGAGCTGGCTGCGGGCGATATCCACCCGGTTGAAGATAGTGAACTCCTCGTTGCAGAGCGCGTGGTAGGTTTTGGAGCAGGCCTCGAGGACATCTGTGTCCGTGTGCTTCTCAACAATCTCTCTGATTTGTCGTAACAATGCATCCAGGTGCTGCCAGAGTAAACAACAGGCTTTCTTTCACATGCTACTCAGTCAATGTATTGCACATAATGTTTTTCCTTCACCGTACGTGAACCAGATGTATTCAAACAAGTGATGGTACAGACCTTTTCCAAACGGCCTGTGGTATAGATTTCAAGATCAAAGAACTGCGGCAGCTGGAGAAGGTTAGTCAATTTCTCTGCATCAACACAATACTGTCAAAAATAAAGTTGAATAAGCGTTAACGGTGATGTATGACAAACCTAATCTAATTTTACACCTTTACTTATAGAAGGGTTCAGTGTTTAACCTTTGCAAGTAAAGCTGGCAGTGCTGTGGAAAAAATCTCTGTCATTCTCGTCCGGTCATCAAGCTGAGATTTCTTCTCCTTTGCTGTGAGAACCTGAAATGAGATCCAGTGATAATTGGGAACGGTGTCATCACAGGCCCATCTGTATGTGTGTGTGTGTCTGTGTGAGGTCTTACTCTCTTGCCCGTGCCTCTGCCCACAGGAGGATGACACTCTGCAGCCTGACGGATGGTACACAGCATGATCTCTATGAGAGCCGTCTCCTGTCTGTCTGTCAGAGCTGGAAAACACAAACGCAGATAAATAATCACTCTAAAAACAACTCTAACATTTGTGTGTCTCTGACAATAAGATTTGCTACATATTATAACAGAATTTTGTGATGTGTTCAGACCTTCCTCTCCAGGAAGAGGCTCATCCAGAAGTAGACTGATCATGCACTCCCAGTCTTTCAGGATCTCTGCTGCACAGTCCCACATGCTGTCCACTAGGTAGGCAGCATGCTCGTGAAGCTGAAAATCAAAGCATATTACTTCTAAATGTGTAACAAATTACAATTATCATTCTACAGTCCGTAAAAAAGACGAACACGCCCCAATATACTTCCACTGTAGAAAAATGAAGCTAATTGTCTGATGGCCACTAATATACAGCACAGCTGGCATCCCTTGGACTGGCGCGAGGTAGAGCCGCAATATGTCCCGCCCACATTCCCAGATGATTTGCTAACTAACACATCATGTTGTCGAGATCTAGTAACACAAGATCTTGTCACACCCCTAGTGTTGGTGCACACAAGTAAGAGCAAACACGCTTTGAAACAGCGTTTGTCAGACTGGTCTTGTGAGAACAAGATATCCTCACAGCTATTGTTATTGGCTTGGAGTGCAGGGATCAAAAGTGCAGGGATTTTGCACATGCTCCCTAAATTTAACCTGCGAGCTTTTGGGCGAGTGCATGTTTAGTTGTGGTGCGAATTGTTTTCAATACTGTACAAAACATGCTAATAACTGAATGAAGTATATGCGTGCTGTGAGCTACAGTGACCGGTCCAGCCATTTATAGACAACGTGATTTTTAGAGGTGGGAATCGTTTGGTCCCTCACGATCGATTCAGAATCGATTCTTAGGGTCACGATTCAATTCAGAACACATTCTTGTCGTACTAATTAGCATACAAAAAACTTCATTAAGTCGCATTTGCGCTCACAGTCAGACTAGTGTTGGCACTTTCGGAAACAGTCTTTGAACTGTCACATATTGTATTTTAATACAACCGAGTGCCAAAAAAAGCCATTCTCATTCCAATTTTCTGTTGTCAGACATAAAAATAAGTGTATATATTAAAGTTTAGTACAATGGGGCTGAAAGGTTTTCTCTTTCTGTACTGCTCGTGTATGCTCCGCTGTATCTCTGCGTAAGGTGTGCGCTTTCTAACTGGACCGGGACCTGCACCTCTCTCGCGGTTGACTTCCGCCTTTTTGTTCCGATGACATCACGTTATTATATTTACTTATAACATTTAAAATCTATGTTTTTTAAATTTGTGAATCGACTTGAAACACTAGAAGACTGAACCGCGATTCATAGATTTTTCTCCCACCCCTAGTGATTTTCCATCCCGCGGCGCTGCTTTCCACAGTTTTCACACAATAGTCAGATGGGTCTAAACATTCTTGTGCATCTCTCATTCTTTTCTAGTGTTTACGGTGGTTTGCGGTGTGAGCAGCGCATTGGGAGAGTCATTCGCATGGCTAAACAACAGCCTGCTGTACCACAAGTATGCCAATTGCATGTTCACATTACGTTATTTCAAAGTCGGCATAGTTTAAAGATGATTTTTCTAATTGTTTGACACAGTGGTGGGTTGGTATTTATTGTAAATTATTTATCCATGCGCACCATTATAAAAAAATTGCAATTGAAATCTTCAATTAAAAACTTTAACCTCCTTCCCCATTCGAAACGACCTCTCTTCACTTCTGGTCACGAGGAATAGAGCAAGGGCGGGGCTGCAGTGACTGACAGATTGCAAACTGGTATTCAAATCATTCACCTTTTAACGATCCAATCAGTTGTCGGTGGATGAAGTCAAGTCCCGCCCAATATTTTATTCTCATTTCAAAGTCGTTTCACTCAAGTATATGTCACAATATGGAAAAAAAGACAATCGCTACTTCCGTTTCATGCAGACTTTTAAAACATTCACAAACAAATCTGTCTTTATCTTACATGTTTGCAATGTAAGGATATAACAATGTGTTTATTTAACTCTTTCTCTCTGGCTACAATGAAAAATGAGGGTTCAGTCAGTGGAGGAAGGAGGATTGACAGCATGATATGATCGCTTTCCCCTTACACACCCAATTTAAGCGTACAACATGCTGGGTGTTTGTGGTTTTATGATTAAAAGTGTGATTTTAGCATGATTTTAGCGAAAACAACCACAGAGCTTTACTAAAAGCTGCGCATGTAAAGAAAACAGAAAGCATAATTTTTGTGCAATTACTTGCCTGTCAGTTAAGTTTGTGACAAAACATTTTGCAGTGTTTATATAGTGTTTACTACTGCATAATATAATTAATTAAAATAGAAATTTGTTTCATAAAGAACATTGATTTTAAAATGCTTACATTTATTTGCATTTTGTGATTTTAAGGTGAATAAAATACTATTTTTCTTTATACATTTCATCACTGAGGATTTCAAATAAAAGAACCCAGTCTTGTGTCTCTTCACACCCCTAAACAACACTAAGCACAGTTTCAAATTCGGCATGATACGGAAGTAGCGATAGTTTTTTCTTCCATATAAAGACTTGTATCCGAACGAACCAATTTCTGAAATGAGAAAAAATGTAGGCCGGGACTTGATTTCGTTCATAGAGTACTGATAAGATTGTTAAAAGTTGGGTGTTGCTAACAAAATAGAGTCAGATTTGTAATCCAGTTTGCCATTCCTCGTGACCAGAAGTGAAGAGAGGTCGTTTCGAGGGGGGAGGAGGTTAACGTTTTTGATTTAAAATTACAACTGCAAATTAATAAAAAATAAGAATAATCTGCACGGATAAATCATTTATAATGAATACTGCTACACTGTGTAAATCAATTTGAATTGGAATTTTTGATTTCATGCAGACTTCGACATTGATGTTGGCTCACCTCACTCTCCAGGAAGAAAAAGACAGCGGTTTTGATGAGATTGGCATTCATGCTCTGTCTGCCTCTTCTTTTGGGCATGCTGTCATCCTCTGGGTCTCGATGGCTGAAAAGTCTGTCAACAAAGTTAAAGATTAACAGCTATTCGAGCGAATACATTAAATCTAATGGCTCAACTTCTCAATTGATGGCTACAGTGGATCATTTGATCATATTTTGCCTTGCATTTCGGGTCAGACACATGAAAAGAACATTCTGGGTTTAATGCAGGTTATGCCCTACTAGGTAGTACTCTGTCCCTGTTTCTCCATATTTGACTTTACTTTTTTCACTTTTCTTACTTTCTTGTTTCTCTGCCAAGCTTCCTTTCCAACTTTATAGGAAACAAAACATGAAGCCAGAAGTATGCGACTCACTTCTTAAAGAGAAACTCTCCAGCTGCCACGGCGACAGGTCGGTGGGCTGAGTACACTAGATGATAGACGCTCTCACAGTCTTCTGCAGTCAGAACTTCATCACTGCTACTGTAAAACAGACCGACAACCGCATATTAGCACACAGTCATACAGTCTGTGGTGTTTCTAGAAAAGAGGAATGTTAAGGGTGTATTCGATACGTACTGTAACACCAGCGTCAGCAGTTTTATTGCTTGCACTGCGACGTCATACTCCTTGTCTAGTGTCATGGACACAATGCGGTCCTGAAGAAAGAAAAACTCCGGTATTTAAAACAGATAATAAATTTGAGGCTTTTAAAAGGGTCATGTGACACGGCTAAAACGAACATTATTGTATGTTTTAGATTTAATGCAATGTATATACACAATTTAAGGTTCATAAACGCTGTATTTTCCACATACTGTGCATGTTTTTATCTCCTCTTTGCCCTGCCTCTCTGAAAAGCTAGGTGTGCTATGATTGGATAGTCAACCAGTGAGCAGTGATTGGTCGAATACTGCAAGAGTGTGACGGAAATGTAACGCCTCTTACCATATTTGGAACATCAGGCTCCAAAGCAATTGTACTGACAGGTACGCCCACCTTACTTGCGTGTACATTTGGACGGTCTTAGTCAAATCACACCATTAACTGATGTAGATTTGTGGGGGTGTGGTTACACGAAGCGTTTCAAGCAGGTGTGGGTGAGCATTCGCTCTTAGATAGAATGCATATTTTGTTCCGACACTTTCATTTTTATTATTGTACGCGTCTAATACATGCATTGGCAACTTAAAATACACCAAATACACAGAAAAACACGAATTAGCACCATATGACCCCTTTAATTTGAGCTTAAAACAATTACACTACTTCCAGCAAGTTATTTCTGTGTTTTGGATGAGAAGTAGCTCCAGATGGTTCTCTCACCTTGAAACGGCTGGTGAAGAGCTCCAGCTTGGCATTGAGCTCGCGGTTATAATACAGACCCTGGAGTGCCGTGAGACATTTGAGACGCACCTCACCTTGCTAAGATGGAGAAATGAAGAGAGAAACAAAGAATTATGATCCAGTTCGGGAATGTGGTGTGATTAAAACAGACAACCTTTTACAAAGAAAATACCCGATCACTCACCTTGTCGTGCATGGTCCAGCCCACATATTTAAGATAGCTGTCATTAAGAAAAGCATCGCTGTACATTTTCATCCACACGCCGATCTCCTCTATGCAGATTGCCCGGATCTCTGCAATCGCATCACTGAGAAAAAACACAGAGCAACTGATGAATCCACCCAGGTTTATCTTACTGGAATGTATCAGAGATTAAATTAAAAAGTAACCTACCGATATCGATGAACAAAGACACCCTTGAAAATGGCGTTCATCATGTTTTCAATTTCATCCTGGTTTTCTTGTAACTAGAAAAAAAAGTAAACGATACTGAAGTGAGGAGAGAGCACAACCTTACACTCACAGTTAATTGTTGTACACACCCACCCATTCTGTAGAATTATCAGTGTTTCCCATACAATGGATTTACTTGGTCAGACCTCCAAGGTATATTAATTGCCGCCCAAGTGTGTGTGGCGTTACATTTTGTCATTTTTTATCCATCCGTGATAATGACTGTATCTGTGATCGATTAACTAGTGTATAAACAACGTCTTCGCTCTTTCCTGACTTTTTTCATGTGCGTGGCATGCATGTCCTCTCTCCTGTGTTCGCATGCACTCTCTTTCTCAATGAGCTCTATGTGTGTGCGAACCCTCGGCCTCTACCAATGAGTTCGGAGCAGTGCGTGTGGTTAGCTCCATTTAGTGTATTTCACATATTTCAGAATTTGCACCGAATTGTCAGCTTCTGGTCTATAATAAAACTATCACTTGCATTTAAAGTCAAAGAGGCGCTCATAACACCCGTTTCACATCGCACGCGTTAGCAGCGTGTAGGTGAGCATTGGCACCATGTGTGCTTTGTCATTTCGCACCGGCAGCATATCCAACGCTCACCTTGCTGCCTGAGTACCATGTACAACAATGGAATTTCGCATTATGTTATTGTAAATACATCACTGAGAAAATATCTTCCATAACTAGATTAAAAATCTCTATTTATTTAGAGTGTATACTGTTTTATTTTAAAACTGATTTGTTTTAACCGCCTGTTTAATGCTCTTTAAGGCCACATAGTACAAGTTATAAATAAAACGGCATCATGCTTGAAAGATACAAATCAACTCACTAAAGGGTTTACTCGCAATAGGAGATAATGATTGACTTGATGCGATCGCTTTCCTCTCACACATACGCAATATAAGCGTATAACATGATGTCTATGTACATTTATCTGATTTTTCAGGAGGTTTTGATTACAGTGGGGTTTAAACGGGACACTGACAGTGTAATGCGATCATTTCCCCCTCATTCTATGCAATATAAGCATAACATTTAAGATAAACTTGTATTATAAATCCATTCTAAACCTGTCTGTTGACGAGGTCGACGATACACTTCTTACGTGTGCGGTGTGAAACGGCATAACACAGCAACACATTTATGAGAAAGGCAAACAGTTAAAGTGACTGCTGGTGGCATTCAGTTGCATTTAAATATAGTTATGTGACAAATCAGAGAGTAGAAGAAAAACAGACATCAGGTGCCAACACTAGTCCAAACCCAAACAGTTATGATGTCACAATTATGCTTATTAATATGTGACGTCACCATCTTCACAAGTCTCTCAAAATCCTATGTCTAATAACAGCAAGTCAAATAGATGAAAACGCATGTTACAAAATGCACTTCTAAGAGCCCTTTAAAATAGAAATCTATTGGGACTTGCACTGCAAGTCGATTTATGAGTCCGAGTTTGTCAAACAACTGAAGGATGAGATGAAATCAAGGGAAAAATGTATGACATAGATGCTGTCAATACAGCATAACTTGTAAATAACAATACAGCATTTATCCAGTATAACGTGTGTACGTCCACACGGCTTAATCCAATTGTATCAAGACATTACTACACACACAGATGCTACACCACAGCAGGGCCTGTTATTACATAACCCATTTCATTTACAGTGCCAACTAAACACAGCTTTGATACTCATGGCCATTCACAACTTTGGCTGACCTGAAAGCCCACAAAATATTTCATTGAACATGACCCTTTTCTAAATGACTTCATCTATTTACAGTCAGCCAGTAGTAGAAGTTCAGATTAATGTTGCGAGTGTTCGGTTACTTGTCTGTTTTGTGGCTTCTGGCCAACAAGGTCATAGCTGTTTAGAATGAAAGCACCAAACACTGCAGTGTCCTGGCAGCCACATGTAAACGGACGTGAGAATCTGCAATGAAGTGTGTAACTGATCCCTGGCTGATCGGAAGCTTTCATTTAACTCTGCCTCTATCTGCTTTAATGGCAAGAAACACAAGAGTAAGCTGTGGGACAATAGTGACTAAGAAAACACTCACGTCCTTGCGTTTCTGTAGCAGAAGCTCCAGCCTGTCGTTGGCCCTCTTGCCAATGATCTTGTTCCTCTCCGTCTCGTACTGCCGCTGAGTGTTGTCCATGTTAATGCTGAGGTTCAGTGCTACATTCACGAGGGCCGTCATCAGCTTCATGGCTACAAAAAAACCCATCAGAGTTTTAAAACTAGACAATTATACTAAACAATATGGCGATTTTCAGTGTAGTAGAAACTAGAAATACAATAAGTGGACACTAGTTCTGACCTGCCAGTGTGCTGGTGTGTCTAAAAGCTCGGACTTGAGAATCAGAGAGACCGGTGAGCAACGAGATGACCGTGTCCATCATGTACTCGTCATAGATGATACTGTACTGACACTGTCGCACCAGCACGCCGATGAACTCGCAGAAACTAGTCTTGAACTTCTTCCACTGTGGGCCGGCCATGGTGAGTGGGTAATCTCCGCTGTCCTGCAATAACATCAAAAGTATGGATGGGTATCGTTAAGATTTTAACGCTATTACTACTCTTATCGATACTGCTTATCGGTCCGGTACTTTAACAGTTTTATTATCGGTGCTTTGGGATATCTTTTTTTAATTATAAAAAATAAGACCAAAAATAAAGATTTTATGAGTAGAATAACACTGCTTTATTTTCTGCAATGTAAAATGAAATGTTTTCATCACGCACCAGCAGTATTAAAAGTGGGTTGGTTCATCATAGCTGCCTGCAACATTTCTTTTATGTATTTAAATGTGCATTTTAATGGACAGATTTTTATGTTTGTCCTATGCATGTAAGTAAACGTAAAATAAAGCGACAAATGATTAAGCTCTCAATGTTATGAAATAGGCTTATTGTTTGGGCTGATTTATTAGTTATTACATAAACAAGTAGAAAATGTGTTGTCACATAATAATCCAATTGAATTTAGACACACACGAATAGAAATAGGTCCGCGCATGTCTCATCTGTTTTGGAAGATGCGCGCATGGAGACTTGCAGTGAGGAGCCACGACTCCAGGCGCGAGCATGACTTGAGAGAGCCGAGCGTTTTTGTGATTCTAAAACAGCTCATCCTTTTAGTTTTGGGGACGTGCTGCTTTGGTAACGCGAAACAGAGACGGACACGAGTTTCAAAAGCATTCAAAGCACATGCTCCTGAAACGCTTCTGTTTGAGCAGCCGTGATTCTAATAAGGAAGGAGCTTATCGATGCTCCGGTCTTTCATAATTTAGACTCGAGTCTCTTCTAGTACCGGGTTTTGGTACCCATCCTTAATCAAAAGCATTCTCACGCTACAGGATTTATCAAATAAAATATTTGGTGTACATCAAAGGCCTTTAATAGAATTCAAATAGTCATAAAATGTTCTACACATGCAAAAACATTCCTGGGTTGACTGATGTTTTTTACCTCATCAAACTCTTCTGTCATCTTCCTGATGATCTCGGAGTTCTGCATATTACGAAACATCTCACCAGAGACAACACCTACAAAAATAGCCAAGATCAGCTTTTAAACAAATCAAAATTATAAGATCCAAATGTTAAACTTTGTTCCGTCTGTTCTATATAAAAGCAAACTAAAATAAAGACATCATGCGTTTTTCCTTGAATGTTTCTTTTAGCAAAAGACTGCAGTACTTCTCTTCATCACATTCTTGTTTGGCCTTCCTATTTGATTTTGTATTTATGTGCTCGACCCAGATCCCAAGAGAAATGACATTCAAACCTTTGCAGCCAGAGCACTGGATGAAGAAATTGATCAAGTCGAGGAGTGCGACATCTCGGTCGTGTTTATAGGACTCGATCCAGTCATCAACGACCGACTGCGAAAAGACGGCAGAAAATAAAAGGTCAAAATCTGCTAGCGTACACAGCGGGACATCTGTCTACATACTACCCTGCCAAAGCTAGAATCCCTCCAGAAATCACAAACCCATACGAGAGAATTTAAGACGTGAATGGCAGAGCAGCGAGAGAGCCGGCGAGCACTGACCTGCATTGCACTCTTCCCCAGCCTGACCACTTCGAAAAGCATGACATTTTCCATGCCGTTCTCCTGGTGGTGTCCGTTCATGCGTCCGGCTCCTTTCCCCACTCCTTTGCCCTTCTCTCCAGGGCCCTTCTTACCCTTCTTCGCCTGAAGTCACAGTTAATGGGTAAACATTGCATTCTGATGTAATGGAATCAAATGGATCAGTTTAATGATGAGAAATGATATCAGAGTCTACTCTTACCTTTCCTTTTCCAGTAACAGCATTTCGAACATCAGGATCATCAAAGTCTGTGTCTGATGAGAATCGTGTGTCTGTGTCCCTGTTAACACACACAAATCGATGTTAACAGTTTCTGTAACACCTAAAGAGAGGAAAGGTGTTTATGCGTTTTAGGGAACTTACTGAGGGTAATGATACTCTGTGTGTAATTCCGGTGCGGCTATCATTTCTTTAACATCTTCTGGTCCACTTCAACTTGTCAAGGGCTTTGTCTTCATAAACACAAGACAACAGTCTCTTATACACCTAGAACACACACAAACAAATATTCCAGTATTCAATTAAACAACATTTAATTCATAAAACCAATGAAATGTGTGACATACACATATAGTAAATACCAACAACAAAGCTCTGAATATAATACAGACGCTATATTACTAGCATAATCATTTATTTTGTTTTAGCAAATTTTGTAAATATGCTCAATTTGAACACTCATAACCCTAATTACAAACTGCTGCTTTGTTTACAACAGTAAAAATGTGTAGTGTCCATCATTACAGGCAAGCAAGACAAGTTGGGTTTCGTGACCAGTAAGGGGCAGTATGACTCTACATCTGCAGTCATGACCCAGTGACTGTGAAAGAGAGACTCGGTCAGTGTGAGAAGCCAGAGAGAAGCCGCAGGCTGCTGCACCTTTTCCAATGCAAATGATCTCTGCACATATCTACAAGCATAGAATAAGATATAAAATTAAATTAAACAATAACCGAAAAAAGATGGTCTAGTCAAGTTCAAAAAAGCTTGTAAAAAGTTTAATATGTGAAAATCTCAAACCCGCTTTCCCACATGAGCATCATGTTTTCTGAAAATTGCACTTTGCGTTTAAACTGTCTGCTTAAATCAAGCAGAAATATTACCTGCAATGCAATTATTGATTAATTTATGATGCTTTGATCATAAATAGATTTGACCCACAGAATGCAGTTTTATTTTATGTTCAGAGGGATAAGACATTACTCAGTACCAGGGTCGAACGGAACCTGCAGCCTTTTTTGTTTATTCTGTGCTTCAATTTTGGAAAAATCTGCAGAACAGTTTTAAATGCGTTTACATTTGTACAGAAAAAAATAGTTATAAAATACTACCAGTCTATTAACTGAAGGTGACAGTGGTTTGGTTCTGCTCATCATTTAAAAGGCAGGGCAGTGTTGGCTTGCTTACAGGGGAGACTGCATTTATTTATTAGAATGATTTTGTTTGCTCTATAAACACCAAGCTGTGTTTTTCAGTTTTTCTTATTTTCTCCTGAACAAAGCACATTGTGAAAAGCGCTATAAAATAAATTGAATTGAAAGAAGAGGCAGAGCCGACAGAGAAGCTTTAAGTGCTAAGTAAAGACACTGTTTAAACTCTGAATACACCAGACCAAATATGTACTGAATTCATTTGAACCAACAGAAAACATGCATGGCATTTTGCAGAAAAAAATCCAATATTTTTTGTTTATAGTGTTAAAGCAAAAAGAAAGGGCTCATCTTAATACGTTCTTGTGATGTTTTTATTGTGTATTGGAGGACACTTTTCATCTTGATCACAACACAGTGTAAAGATAACTTCACATAAACTTAACAAGAGCATTCGCCTGTCGTTCATGTTGTGAACGGATTGGAAATGACTCAGCACCGTCTCAAGTAATCAACAGATAAATTGCTTATTCTGAACCCATCCGCGGATAGTTTTGTTTTAAACGTCTCAAATATCAAATCATTCATCCTCCTCAGGTTCCAGAAATCCGTCACAACAAACTGAAAATCATAGTAATGCGCTCAAATTGTGTCTGTAAACTTGTCAATGATGAGATGTGACCGAGGCGACGACAGCGAGAAACATCAGTAACCCAGCAGTGCACGGTTCTCCCCTTCTCACACACATAGGCCTACACTTGTTGGCTCGCTATCTACTCGTCTTTTCACATGAGATATATCAACTAGAAAAATGTCAAATTGGCAGGTCACACATGCGCGAGTAATCGTAAAAAAATGCCTGCGTTGTCCCCAAAACTGGTCGCAAAATGCAACCATTTAGTCGCAGTCTGGAGCTCTGTAAGTACATGCTGGAACAACAACTGTGCAGCTATCCCTCTAAAAACTCCTGAAATGAGTTGATAAGCATTTTCTTTAGTGCTGGGCTACAAATATTATTTTTTAAATGCATTTATCTTGTGGCTTTTCTGTGATTAATCACGATAAATCGCATTGTTAAGTTGTGTATTGTGCACTTTTATTTTAAAAGTACTGCTATATGAACAAAAGTGCAATAAGATTTGGTCTGCAAACACTTTCAACAAATAATGGGTCTCATTCACTAATAATTGCATAGTTTTCCGTGTTTATACGCACATTTGGACCTCCCCCTAATTCACAACACCTGCGTACGTACATGAATTTGTTCTTAACCTCGTCCTAATAGTCATTAAAAAACACACCCAGTCCATCCCCATATTAGGGCTTTCCACCCAACTTTCCCATTACCACCTGTCGTCACTTAAGTCAAAGTTACTCCAGGCAACCCCATGTGACGCTGTCAACAGACAAGCTCTCGCAAGTAGTAGACCCTTTTTCCCTGTTCTGCCACGAAGTAGTGAAGCTTTAAGGCCCGGTTATACTTGACTTTCCGCGTCCGTGTCCGTCTCGCACACAAACATGCTCAATACAAATGAGTATGTGTGATCTACCAGACCCGTCAGAGGGCTGCGCTGAGTCACGTCATTCAAAAACCCACTTCAAATTAAAGATTGAGGAAGTGTTTTCGCCATTGCAAACAATCCGAGTAAACAGCGAGACAACAAGAACAACAATAAAAACAGTATGGAGTAGATATGCTTCTTAGCTTACTGTTTGTGGTTTTAGCATATTGATTTTGTATCATTCTTGTTCGACAACGGGTCACTGCAAACTTTCTGTGTGTGTATTGACACCAAGTGGACTAGTGCACTTTTTTGCGCATGTGCTGGTGTACATGGCACGTCCTGATGATGATAATTGCGTCATGTGTACGGGGCGCTGACATGGACGTATGGGCCATACTTTGGCCTTTATTTCCACTAGCGCCTCAGAATAGAGTTTAACAAGTCCCTTGCACAGCTGCCACAAATTCGGCTAGATGATGTACAACGTCTTGCGGATACATTTTTTCTTACGTCAAGAAAAAGCTAGATAAAGGATCGAATTATTCATTGTACAGTACCTTTTTGATTATGAAGGTAAATGTTTTCTTTTCTTTTTGTGTTAGAGAAGGTGCTAGGATATGGGTGTGCGATATGACAATATTTGATCACGAATGATTGAAATTACTGCACAATCCACTTTTTCGGAATAATAGTTACATCATCCTATATAGTGCCAGACATGTTATATTCGTCTCTGTTCTATTGAATTCGTCAACATCCCTGCGATAGATGGCGCCATGTTAACAAGCTCTTATACGTTGCTCTTGAATTCAGTGAGATTAAAAGACGCAGTCAGTACCGATGGAGGGAAACACGAGTTGGTCCCTAAAAAAATTCCAAATCAGTAAAATGGAAATGGTTTGGGTTTTCCCCAACTGACACGGCCCGAACAACAGTTATTTGCAAACGTTGAAATGATAAGATTCACACGTCAGATGGCAACACAACGAACCTTTTTAACCACCTCAAAAGAAAGCACCCAAAAGAGTATGGCGACAGTCAAATTATTAAGGGACCCCACGCAAGTAAATCAGGTACAACCAAGCATCCAGAAACTACAAGGCTTAAACAAACAACTTTAACGAAAGAAGCATTTGAGAAAGGAACTTTGTATGACAGAACGAGCAAGCGCTGGAAAGATGTAACTGACGCGGTGACATTTTACTTGGCCAAAGACATGATTCCCATAAAGACTGTGGAAAATGAGGGCTTTAAAAGACTGCTCAAAGACATAGATCCACGTTACGAAATACCCAGCCGCAAATATTTTTCCTCCACAACCATTCCACAGCTTTACTTCGAGTGCCCCAACAAGATGCAAAACAAAATTCAAAATGTAAAGTTTTTTTGCTACAACAGCTGATTATGGTCTTGCACTTGCATGAAATATTACCTTGATTAAAATATTCTTAAAATATAAATGGTAAAGAGAATATTTTTATATGAAGAAATTAGTTTGGCTGTATTGTAGCTCTGTAATTTGCAAAATAGTCTTAAAACCAACCTGAAAAAGAACCGGGCTAAAATCGTGAACTATCTAGACAAAAATGGTGATTTGATTTTTTTTCTAGATCGCCCACCCCTATGCTAGGACAAGTACTCGAATACATGTTCTGTCAGTTTTTTTTTCACTGTTGATAAATTACAGCGCGACGACAAAACGGAAGTTCTTCTTCTTGTTTGTTGGGACCGATGCGATGATACACTGCTTTGCGAAAGGCGGATGTTAAGTTACATCATTGTGAAAAGGGCCTATTCCAAGTGCACAGTCCTCAAAGTCAGTCATTAGGTCATTAGGGATGTAACGATTCACTCAGCTCACGATGGGATTTATTCACGACTTATTTTTACAAAATGAGTTCCAACAAATTAGAAATGAACAACTTCCAAATTATTTCATAAATGCTTCACGTTTCTTTGTATAATAAAATTATGTTTTATGTCAAAAAACAAAACTAAACTGCCATTTTAAAACAAATGAATAATAGAAAAAGTCTCTTTAATATAAATAAACTAATACTGTGCTTTTCTTGTATTTTTTTTGCATTTAAAAACTCTCAGCATGTCCACGTTTAGGTTTGCACTGAACATGGCGGCCCCTGCTGTTCAAAAAATGTATTGCGATTCAGTTCACACCTCAACCGATTTGAATCGTCACGCATTATAATCGATTTTCAACCCGCTCAAGGTGAATTGTTGCATTCCTACAGTTCTTACACAATAAAACACATTTTATACAGATATTAAGGTTGCAAAGTTCTCGTTAGCCGGTTGTAAAAGCGCTGCGATTCAGAGAAACCTCACAGCTCGAGCTTTAGTCTAACGCAGCTTTTATTATTCTTTCACTGCATATATGAAGAATTAATAAAAAAATAAAGATCGAAGCGTAATTATATATATATATATATAACTATTATCCTAAGATGAACGATGAATTTTGTATTCAGGAGAGAGGGTGAGAGAGAAAGAAAGAGACGTGGTGATTTTCGAGTATGTGTGCTTTCAACTGTTCCTATCTTTTCCCTTATATTAAGAATAAATTTTAGTACGAAAGTTTTTGTGAATCATGATTTGTTTGTGAAAGCGTTCGTACGCAGGTTTCACACACAAATTTGTGCGTACACATGCTTAGTGTGCTTTTTTACAACATTATTTCCTTTACATAGTAGTATTAACAGTTTTAACTTAAAATGTATTGTAAATCTCAATTTAAACATGAATGTAATCAAATTAAAGAAAGCCATCTGGCACTGCCAGGGGATTAACGTTCAGTCTAGATATAATGATTCATTTTATTATACATAAACTCTCTTTCAACACTCAAGTGTACTGTATTTAAAGTGTATTTTAAGCACATCTTTAACAGCTAAATTATTGTATTCTACTTTTTTCTTTATCTTATCAATTCATATAAGGAGAAAACAATTCCTTTAATATGAGTGAGTGAGTGTTTTGGGCCCGTCCTTTGATGAACATTATAAACAGAGATCTTTATTATGCTGCTGCCCCTTTAAGAGCGCTCAGTACAGATATACGGATATAATATACTGTGACGCGTCCGTCTTGTTTCACAACTGTTAACGTTCATAAAACGGACTACTTTAACATGGGCCCCTGCTTATTTGGGAATTATTATGTCATTTTGCTTATTTGCCCTTTTCAGGGTAAGACGACGTGAAAGAGAACTCAGTTTACTAGTTTGCGCGCCGACTCTATGTGCGCTAGTTTAAACCAAGGTGCAATATTCCGGTCTACCAACACGGAAGTGACAAAAAGTGCAATTCATCGACTGGCCGCTAGAGGCTGGCTCCAAAACAGAGCAGAATCTCATTGAGCCCTATGTTAAAATGGCCACCTTTACAGCACAAAAAAAAATGTTTACAGCCTGGTACAAAAGATTATTTGGGTCTATATAGGTAATTTTCCCCTTCACAACAACTGTGAGGTGGATAGATTTTTTATAACACATTTGTTTCGATTATATTAAACCTTAAAATTCTGCATAATTGAAAGCGTGGTCACTTGAGTGACAGGTAGTTTCAGGTCATTTACCTCAAGAGTAAGCTGTATACCGCTGTAAACATTAAAATGTCAAGTGCCAATACGTCAGGCTTGGAGGGCGTGGTTTGTTTCAGCAACCAGGCACGTCAGCTCCCACATCCTGCCTCTTTGCCCAGTGACGCGCGATGCCAAGATGGTGACAACAGGCTCCGCCTACTTTAGACTTCAATTTTAAATTTGCCTCTGCTCGCTACATCATAAACACATCACTACTAGAGCAAGCTCCTGATTGGTTAACGCGGTTTTCGCTAAAGTAAAGATTTTTCAACTCGCCGAAATCCCGGCACATCATTCGCCCAAACCGCGTAATTCAGGATGTCCTATCCCGGCTTTGCAATGACTTAACATGTAAATCGCTTGCGCTTAACTCTTCATTTGTGTTTGGTGGGAACACAACTTAAGCCATAGAACCAATGGTTAATACGCGTGGTGAAGCTATTCCCCAGCCAGCAACGGACTTTCAAAATAAAATATTACTTAAAGTTGATTACATGATAAAATAATTTTCACTGTCTGCATAAATACCTGTTAACTTTCCTAGCCCTAATTTTCTTTTCTTCTGTTTTTGTGCTAAAACAGAAATTAGGGCAGGACCTTGTAAAGACCCAGTCACCTTTTTGCAAATAGCTAATCGTTTTTAGTTTAGTCAAAGCTGTTAGTTGCTTTTGCACACAATTTCAGTAACAAAGAGGGGTGTCGTTTGTGAACTAAGTTTTCCTTGTACCAGGTTACCTCTGAAGTCAAATAAGTTGGCATACATCGCAGCCTTTTTTTTTTAAACAAAAAAACTGAGGGATTTGTTTTTGTTGTCTGTGGAGAGAACAACCCCCCCTCAAACACATCATGAAAAGATGCATAATTTCATGTATTTGTCGCAAACTGTTAAGCACAAATTTCAGTCAGTTCTGTCAGGTATGTCATGTGAGGAATCGGTCCTTGGTATTGGTGTCTCTTTATGAGTACGAGTACATGACCTTGGTATTGGGCCGATACAAAACTGGTCTCTATAGATGTTCCTATACCGGTTTTCCCTTTCTGATACCATTTTCGATACCGAGTAATGATCCGATACCTGGTTGTGTGTCTGTATGTAGCATTATTACTATTATCCCTGTGTGAATTGATATAATTATTTTATGGCGCGCTTCAGACTTATTTCTTAATAAATATACATACAGTAAACTAGAGTATTTTATTATCTGAAAGACATGGGACAGTGATATTAGTTTTCTTATGTCTCAGTTTTATTGGCTGGTTGTTCCACACTGAAATACTGCCCAACAGTGGACATACTGCTATCACGTTCTCATTCATTCTTCGTTGCTCTAAACAATGGTTGCTTCTGATGACACAGCACAGCTTCCTGCGTTTGCATTCTGAGCCGCGAAGAATTTCCCATTTGCAACAATCCTGTAGCTCAGTGGGTCGTGGGTTCGATCCCAGAGGATTGTACTTACATAGAAACAAATGTATAGGATAATGCAATGTAAATCGCTTCGGATAAAAGCGTCTGCCAAATGAATAAATGTATATGTGTAAGTACTCGCCGATACTGCTAAAAGAATTTTGTGTGGTATTGGTGGCATTTCCGTATTAGTAGTTAGTAATTACCATTAGTAGTAATGGTATCGGAACAACGCTACCGGTATTGGTCTATTCCTAACTGAGACAAAAATCTCCTAAACAATGTTGTATAGTGCTACATATCTCTGAGATGGCGCAAAACAATGCAGAAAATGCCAACAGGGAAATGCTGCAAACATAAACTTCCTCATATCTTATATATGTTTTGTAACAGTTTAAAACACTGTTTTGTAACAAGCATTCAACCAATCAACATTCTTGAATCTGATTTTTTTCCTAGATTAGATCCTGCTGCAAAGCAAATTTCATTCCTCCAAAAGGTATTCCTGAACTAAAATTCTTCCTGGTTAATCAGGCAAATAGTAACGGGACTACAAAATCATTCATGAGGAGAAGATTTCCCCATTAACCGTTTCTGGATATTATATTGCACAATAAGTTACACAAAAATCTTCTTTTGTGTTCCACAAGATAGATATTTTGATTCCAAAACAGTCAAAACAAGTGTAGTGTAGGTGTAGGATTAGTGTAGGAAAGTGTATATTTTGCGATGTCCTGACAGCTGTGAGAAACATTTGAACAGATTAATTTTGTTAAAACAACTCATATACCAAACACTAAACTCACGAGAGTCTCTGACTGAACCCATCAAATCAGTCCCTCTAAACACATCAGAACACAAGCGTGCTCAGACCATTAAACAAGAGTGGTTAGTAAGAATAAGTATTTAAAGTTTATTCATGACAATGTGTAGTAAAGTACATACATATATAATCATTTAGTTCTGAGTTACTTTTGAGTTTTGAGCTAGCTAATTTGATTTAATTTTGTGGAATATAAAAAGAAGCCCAGTGCCAAAATTAGAGGTTTTTCAGAGAGGGCAAAACAGGAGGATTGTGAAGAGTGACAGGTTATATTTGTGTCAGATCATTTCTTCGCCAATATACACTTGAATATAAAACGAAATAACCACAAAACATACCAATCACTGTACACTGCGCACATTTTGTGACATTTGTTGCTGTGTGATTATATGTAAATGATGTATCATATGTTATACTATGGTTAAACACTTCAATAGAAATGTTTACTATGTAAATGTGTACAGGAAAATGTATTTTGTAAAGTATTGTCATTCTTTGTTACTTGTAATCTACAATTCTGTCTCATATCTGTCATACTGCCATGATGGTCAGAACTGCACCAGAGTTTTACATTTACATTTGTTGATTTATTTGGCAAACGCTTTTATCCAAAGTCATTTACAAGTAGGAGAGCATATAAACATTTGTCAACAGGCTAAACAGTACCGTTAGTTTACAAGGCCATGCAAAAAGGAGGATTAAAGCTAGAGTAAGCAAAGGAGAAAATGAACAAGATTTTTTTTGACAGACAGACATACAGAGTTATTGGTTAGTCAAATTAATGCGGAACAGGTATGTTTTGAGCTATTTTTCGAAACATGTGAAGTATGCTGCAGTTTGGATGGAGGCTGGTAGTTCATTCCACAAAAGGGGAACCGAATGATTTTTCACCTGTTGCACTTGTGTATATGGTTGACTGTTTGATTTGAAAATGGATCACTATGACCTACCGAGATCTAGTTTGGAAAAGTTACAACAAAAAGAACAACACAAATGCATTTTCACTGCAAGTTTACATCAAATGTATGATATGCATATGACAAAGAAGGCAGGAAAACACTGCTAGTGAGCATTCTGCTCACAAAGCCAACAACCTTTTTTCATAAAGTGGTAGGCAGCTGTAGTGTTTACTACAGAGGCTGTTACTTTTTGGAAACATGCTTCAGTAAAACCATGAAAAATAAACATAATATATGCAAAACGCCAGCACACTAACAAAACTGTAGGAGCAGGAGGAACTAAAGTGCTAATGCAATGATAAAGACTGATCTGAACAGTTAAAGCTGTGGCTCAAATGTGCCCGCTGTACAGAATGAAAACAAGGGGGCGTGTCTCCCCGAGCCTGTCATATCCCGCTACATGCTGATTCGTTATCCAGACTTCACAGTTTCCAGGAAACGCCGGGGCTGCATGTCTACATCTCTGCCCATAAGGAAATAACACGTCCGCCCTCCATTTCTACACCATCCAATCAGAGTGCGCCAGTAACATTTGTGGACGTAAACATGAAGAGAACAGTGAGACGAAACCCATCCACCACTGTAAAAATGACGCATTTATCAAATACTATTATTTCTATACATGTACGAACATTCTAATAATATCCAACACAAGATCTGCACCGAGATATTCACAAATCAGCTACTCTTAAAGTTGATTACACTAATATTATTAGCAACAACTTTGATTTCAGTGATACATAAAGAGGTGTGGTCTTACGTACTTCGACGTGTGCAAATTAAGAGACATAAATTACATATTTTTTGACTTTGGCAAACTATGAATAACGGCATTTAGGTATGATTATTGAGGACATGCAATCGCTTGAGTAAAAATGCCCGAAAAACAGACCATGTATATACATATAGGCGAGGATATTATCAGAAGAACAGGAAGAAAATGGCAGATGCTTATCTCTGCACCAAATGCAGGGCAAAGCGTGTGCTGAAAACGTGGGAACAGTTATGTAATATATCCGATGTAGCAATAATTAACATTATCAGTGCACGGGAGATGTGACCTCATGATTTATTACAGAATAAACGGAGATACGGCGGGTAATATAAAGCGACGACGGCATCATTATCGACAATGCGTTTGAAGGAAAAGTGGCGCCAAACGACGCTTACATCCACTTCCATTGTGACAGTAGCACCAAAGCTAACGCGACGATGACAGTGACAGCCGAGCCCAGAATCCACTACCCAACATTTCATTCCGTGCTTTTACGTTACTTTATTAAATTAAAGCTTGGACGCAACATCTGTGCGAATTGCGTGACCGGCGTCTGTCAAAATCATTAGCACACATGGCCCGGCCTCTCTCACGAACAAATGTTTAGTTGTCTTTTTGCTATATAAAACTAAGCTGGACTGAGTCTTGACATTATAGCTGCGCGGTTCCCCCCTCAATCCTAAAGGTAACCCATAATATAATAGGATCTGTTCGTGTATGGAGCTAATAAATGAAGTTGAGTGCTGAGCTCAAGCGGACGCTCTCAAACTCCTCCTCATCGGACTAACGTTACTCGATATTACTCGATTACAACCAGTGTTTTAGGTAAAGCGCAAGAATATCAACGATGAGCGAAAAGCCCTCAATGGCAAATACAGAATACCACTGCGAAATCGCACACTGTTTGAACGGAACGAACAAAAAGGCGATCAGAAGGGGAGAAAATCTCCATCTTGAAGTCAATCCAGCACAGCTGTTTTCGGGATTCTCCATTTTGGCTCCTCTCGTTTCAATTCATCACGAACGCGAACCGCGCACCTACTGCATGTTTACATACAATGCGTAAAAACGGCCCGCTCGCGCGTTTGATACAGAAAATACGTAATGTTATTAGCATAATATGTGCGACATCAGCTTCTCCATCTCGGATAGAGGGGGGAAAATACATCGCGTCCTCGTCCTCCATCTTGCCTCTCGATTTGTGTTCCTAACTGTGCTGGGTAAGGTTAGCACGCTAGCTAACTATTTACCTACGAAACGCCATAGAAAACACGCAATACGTTTAATCATAAAATTACATTAATACCAATTATATGATAAAGAAAAATGACTTGAGTGCTTTGTTGCATAAATGGAGCTACGGAAGCGCAGCGCGTCTTCTCTCAGATCCGGTCCCTCGCTTATCAGGCTAGCTCGGCTAACACATCATCCAAAAAACCCTAAAGCCACTAATTTCTATAAATCTCTCCGCCATTTTATCACTTACCCAGTTGTCAGGGCCGTCTCCGGATTGTTTATTAAGACTTCTTGACGAGCTAGAAGAACTCCGGTGGGTTAAAAGTGCGCGTTCGCGGCTATTTCATGGATGTAGTTTGAAAGTGGCGGTCAGAGGCGGTTTTGGACACACTCTTACCCCGCTTGCTCCGTTCGGTTTGTTGTTCCGATCACTCAGAGGGAAAGTGCTTGTGTGGAGCTGACACCTGCCGGTCAGTGGTGGAACTGCAGCGGCCTCTAGACATCTAGTGGTGAGAGCAGTGAGTGCGAGCGCTCAGTGACTGGTTTACAGTAGGCAAAGACTACTTATAATGCGTGTTATCATATTATCTACATTTATCAATAATCGTATGTATAATGTAGTGATCAGGAAGTATATTGTGAGTTACATGAATGCTATGAGCCCATGTTAAAAAGAAACAGAAACAATCTATATTAGGAATTTCTGTTTAATTGTCATAATTGCAATATTTATACTTAAAACCAAGAGTTATGCTGCAGAAATGTGTAATTAAAAAAAAAGTGAAATCAACATTAAAGACATTATTCTCAATTGTGCGGTTGTGAATGAATTATACATGATCATGTAAAATTATAAAGTACAATGAAAATATTATTTAAAACTCTATAAAGGCACTATGGTAGTTTACATCTGTGTATTTCTGTGAACATGGGGAAAGCCACAAAGATGTTTTCAGAAGATGGACAATAAATATTGATTTTACTAAAAAAATATATTAGAAATTTAAATGATGTAGTCTGCTGCCCATCTGTCAAAAACAAGCAATTTTGTGACCTAATAAAAAATGACTGAACTTGTATATCTCTGGATATATGCGTACAAATGTACATATACACTCATCTACACAAAGCATATACACACTTTATATCCAATATCAAGGAATGTCTGGATTGTACAACATTCAGTCAGAGTTTAATTTTGAGTTGTGGTTTCTTGGATGTTCAACCAATGTAGGCCTTTATCTTCTGCACAATAGTGGCACAGCAGAGGGGACACTTAAGCAAAGATTCTGAGCATTTTTGACAAGTGGCCAGGTGTCCACAGGGAATGAAGACGATGTTGATGTCATTGTCCATGCAGACCTTACAACGCTTCTCTCTCTGGAGTTTCTCAAGCGTTGTCATGGGGTCATCTGATGAAATAAATAAGAAATAAATGTTATAATAACAAACAACAGAACCAAGGAAAACATAATGGTTCACAATATACCCATTAAAATATCTTCTTAAATACATTTTCTTAATACAAATGGAAATCTTAATTTAAATGTATCTTATATACTGTTAAGTAAGAGTACGAGTTTAGCTAAATACAATGAATGGCCAAGTAGTACTGTACATATCCGATCAGTGTCAGGTTTTAAAACCCCCATTCATACAAATAAGTGCAAAAAGAAAAACATGCACTTGCCAGATTTTTCAGAAATATATAAATCACTCTGTTGTTCTGCGATATCTTGAATAAGGGCCTCCACTGAAGTATAACCCTTACTATCTTGACGTAACTTCTGGAGAATTGTGCTCTCCACTTTGGTGGGGTCAAAACCCATTTCAACAGCCTTCTTTCCAATCTCTGACTGCATGACCTTCTGTGCAGCTAAAGAGTAAAACAATATTTAAAAAAAGGAGACATACAGTATATATAATGGATATTAATGGATGCATTGGATTTACAAGTACATTCAACTCAGAGGACCTTACCTTCTTCATGACTTGAAAATCCATTCTGACTTGGCCTCTGTAGGAAGACAATATAACAAATATTTAAGACTTTTCATAAAATATAGTTTAGATATGAACTTGCCACAATCACAAGTGGTGCAAGTGGTTTATCCATACATATACATATATATATATATATATATATATATATATATATATATTAGTGGTTATGTATATGATGAGCAATGACTCACTGTATGGTGTCTGTTAGGATGTCTCAGTTGCACTTGGTTGACATATTCATTTCCTTTTTCTGCCAGAAGGAAACTGCAGCTGCAGGTCAATTATAATACTTCATTTATTTACATCTCAATGAAAGGTGATTCACAAGTGTTCCTTGCACGCAGAACTAATTTGTAAAAGTTTTCAATATCAGGGTGAACTGATGATAATACCATATGTCTATGTAAACATTTTTTTTACCCTGGATAGTACTTGGCGTGCTCCTCCCATGGATCTTCATCAGGCAACCAGCCCTTTACTCCTCCTCCACATTTAAAACAAATCACTCTGTCTCGTTCCCCTGCACAACCAAAGCCAACAGTTTGTTCAATACACTCCAATTCTGTTGAATCAAAGCTATTTCTCTAAAGTTTTTAAAAGTGAAGTACTTCATATGAGTAGCAAAATAAACTTACACGTAGAAACATTTTGGAAATTTACTTTCTAGCAAATTATACTATAGCTGTATAAAATAAAAAAGCAGTTATTACCTGTGCTGTAGAAGCCGGCTCTAACCAGTTTCTCATGTTCTATAGGATGCTGTGTGCTTCTGAAGGTATCAAGTCGTCCTTCAAAAGTCTCAAGAGAGCCTGCCCGACCATTCACTCTGCGACTCTGTGTTGCCAGGGGCACATTGCCCACATCGTGGCCCAAGATAAAAAAGCAGTTTGGGTAGAATTTTTCATGTTCGTTCCAAGGATTATCACCCTGCTGCCATTCACCCAGCATCCCTCCACAACAGAAACACTGCACATTGTCGTCCCTCCCACGATAATACATGCCCGCCTCCGCCAGGTCGCTGGGCTGTACTGGCAAATGTGTCGGCCAATTACTGAAAGTTCCCAGTCGAGCTTCCTCACTCTTCATGTGTGGTACTATGGGATATAAGGACTCATCCATAACCTCTCCCGTGCGTAGCTGGAACGCCATGGCCTCGGCCTCTTCATCATAATCAGACCCACTGTTTAGAATGGACAGGTTGCTAATAGCACTCAGTCCGTGGGCACAGTTGAGAAACGTGCAGGCTGGAGATGCTTCATGATGCCTTCTTAATGGGATGTCCCCTTCGTTCCAATCCCCCACTGTTGCACTGCAACTAAAACAGCGCACCTTGTCTGCCTCTCCTGTGTAGTAAAACCCCGCCCGGGCCATCCGCTTTGTTGAAACCATTTGAGAAAGAGGGAAGAGCCGGAAAGAATGAAGCCGAGCATCCATTACTGACAAGCTTGCATTATCGGTCTCAAGTCTGCCGTCATCACTAGACTGTGCCATAGTTGCTGAAGGAAAATGTCTGTTTAAGAAAAAAAAATATATATATTAATAATGGTAATCAAGTAATACTTGAAAAAAATATCTAATACCAACAAGGTAAAAAAATTATTTTGTCTTTTTTCCAGTTGCAAAGGTGTTCTGGTGGTCGAAAGTCGGACCCTTAAAGAGACTGTTCACAGTTTAATTCATTTAATCATCCTCATGACTCAAGTCATTCAAACTTGCATTCAAAATTGCATAACTTCCTTTGTATGGAAACAAAACCACAGAGACATTTCTCAAAATATATATATATTGTGTTCCACAGATGAAATGTACAGGTTTCAATGAACATGAGGATGAATAAATGATGACTGAATTTGGGGTGAACTATCCATGAAATTATCTTCTGGTTCACTCCCCTCCTATTGATAATGTCTCCTCTCCAGCTAAAGGTCATATACTCATCTATATGGAAGGAGGTACAGC
Source organism: Triplophysa dalaica (assembly GCF_015846415.1). Taxonomy (NCBI): domain Eukaryota; kingdom Metazoa; phylum Chordata; class Actinopteri; order Cypriniformes; family Nemacheilidae; genus Triplophysa; species Triplophysa dalaica. The sequence goes on from NC_079557.1 coordinate 13,167,394, forward strand.
GTAATTTCCATGACAACTGCGCAATATCAGATTAAATTTGAGTCATTAGGAACATTGTTTGAAAACGATGGGCGAGCCAGAACATTCCTTAGATAGGCTTTCCTTAAACTGTCAATGTGTTGCTGATGCATTTTTTAGCCACGACTCACATATATCATATTCATATCTAATAGAACATTTCACCCACAGATATACAAACACCAAAAACACAGTTCGACCAATGAAATTTTTCGTTTATGAATTTACTTTAACACTATATGACTAAAAAGTAAGAAAAATAATAATGTGATGTCTATCAAAGTTACTCTATGCCGATAAAGACACAATGTGTAATTTTTGCAGCTGGAGGTCGCAAAACAATAACAAACGCTGGGAGTTGTTATCTTTAGCCACACTGAGGATGGATATCGATCGCGGGGACTCACAAATCATTTTCATTGATAACAAAATGAAATGTGTTGTAACTTTTACAGATCTATAGGCATTACACATACATGTATCGCAAATGCAACTCGACAGTAACACTTTCGAATTACTCTTGCAATACTTTATTGTCATCAGTCTGCGCACTGCCACATGAAGTTTCCATCGATTATTTCAACAGCAGTAAAACCAACAGAAAACAGACAAGACAAAAAGATTGTTTAAACACTGGTTCAAATTTTGCATTTCTCTGAATTCAAACATAGCTGTAAACATTTAGAATAACGTTGCTGCTAACTCATGTTTTAGGATATTGAAGAGAGAGGGGTGTTGTGTCACAAGTGTCTTCACCATGTCCAGTGATTCAAAACATAATGACATGCCGATGGAAACTGCATCTACACAATAACAGCACTGACATGCTCTCGATGACACACTAGATTATACATTAGTGTATGACAAGGTTTAAAAAAATAAGTTGTACACTGTGAAGATGTCTTATGTAACTCCTAAAGACAGTATGACCAAGCCTCATTTCATTATGATATAACATGTGTTTGGCAACTATTAACATACCACACCACTCCTAATGTTCCTACTGTACTCTGTTGCATGCACTGTGTGATACAGTACAATATAGTAAAATCGTATAAATCTTATAAAGTTAATTGCTTCAGTAGACCGAGCTTTCACATTCAACTAAATTTGTCCCGATGAATAGAAGAAAGGTTTCGTTTTTACATTCGAGCTCCATATTGGAAACCGTTTGTCTTTCCTGACGAAAAAAACAATAGCCTAAAAGATCTGACAGGATAGTCGGACTTTAACCTTTAACTGACAACAAAGCTTTTAGTTAGCTGCGTCTAACATGCTAGCGTTAGCATTAGCATGCCCTCTGTGGGTTTTTAAAGATTCCTGTGGACACGTATGGAAAAAAATCACGTCTAACTTACTTACCCTCGATCAGAAAAAACGTTTTTCAGTTGACATGAACTTCAGTTTTTCAGAAACTCCGAGTTGTACTCATGTCCTACTAAGCTTATAAAGGGGCGGCCTTCATATTTATGTGCCTCAAGTACGAGGAACTGACGCTTACTACGGCGAGTGCGTTGCTCATGAATATGGAATACATCCGCCTAGAAAGCATACGCTGAAGCAAGAGCCATTGAAAGAGAGAGTTGCGTCAACTTGGTTGACTCCAACGGAACGGTTCATTGAGGCTTTCAATAGTGCCCGGAAGTAACTAGTAACGCATGGTAGGGGTGTTCGGTTCCGGTTTTTTGGAGTCGACTGCGATTCTCGACTCCTACTGTTGAAGTCGATACTCCGACTCCATTTACTGCCATTCAAAACGGGCTCAGGAATATGAGTTTTTAGTGCTGTCTGACCAGTTACTCCTTTCTGGTCCTAAACCAAAGTGGTTTTCCAAGCACACGCAGCGCATGACATGACGGCCCAGGTCTAACCGTAGCTATAGACTTATAGTAAAGCTAAAACATTTAGTTTCTTTTATTATTTTTATATTGCATTGATTTTGGAGACTTACAGTTACACAAATGAAAATGTTTTGTACTTAAAGACACAGCGTTTCGTTGTTTTGAATTGAGCCTGTAAAAAGGAATCAAGTCCGACTTTAGGGACATTAAGAGTCGATGAATTGAGTCGAGGCTCCATAAATCACGTGAGGGTCTAGCATTTTGGACTTCTGTTGGCAGAACTCTCTCTCTCTCTCTCTCTCTCTCTCTCTCTCTCTCTCTCTCTCTCTCTGGCTCTGGCTGAAGCGAAAGCCTCCTACTTAATATTAATGAGTTTGCATGATTGTACCTCTGGAATGGATGTGGTATTAGTAAATCTTAAATAGCGTAACTTATTTATTCATAATGGAAGAGAAAGTTGTAAAGAAAGTGGTCAGTGGGTCAATAGAGACAAGAAGTATTGATAATGCTATGGTGGTTGAAAAAGGGGACGTCTGGTTTCTATCTGCATGACCTTTTAGGGAGTTTTGTATCATATCTCGTATTTTACGAGAAAAGCAACCACACATTTGCCTTATTCCGATTAAGTGGGCAACATGAAGAGTTTGGTTCCAAAACGAGATAACCAAAAATCATGTGTTTTATTATGGTTCATGTTTTATTGTGTTAGTTAGCTGTGTTTTTTCAGTTATTATGGCTTAAATCAAAACAAACCAACTGCTGTTTGATTGATATTATTTAGAATGCACTATAAAAAACGTGAGTTATCTCATTTTGGAACCAAACTCTTCATGTGCAAGCATGTGCCAGACATGAGCTTAATGATAAAATATTCTCACACTTTCCGTTTTTTGCGCCAGTTTGACCAAAATAGAAAATTTAAGAGACAAGCACGATACAGTCGCACACAAATCACAATGATCAGCAACCCTGTCTATTTTATTTCAATGAAAAACTCTAAAATCTTGAAATCGGTCTAAAGGGAACCTTAAAATCTGTTTAACCTAGTTATTCAATGCTAATGCTAATAGTGTAATTGTCTTAATATATATATAAATGTATTATATTATCATGTTATGGATGAGTATTAGATCCTTAACTATTTTCCCTCTCTATATTGATATATTTATTGTGATGTCACAACTGAGAACAATTCACAACAAGTTATAATCTATATATGTTATGTACTGTATGTATTCCCTACATGGCATTACATTCATTCAGATTCAGTATCACAAGACCACAGTTCCTACATGGTTATTCATTTTTCCTTTGTGGCCATTATTTTGTTTCAATTGCGTAAGTGGGAATCTGTTCTCCAAAATAAGTTTTTCTGTATTTTGAAAGCCTCAAAGTGATGCTTAAGTATAGCTTAAGCTTAAGTGTGACCTGAATGAATGTGTTGAAGAATCAGGGTTATGTGTAGGGTACTTTCAGCAGGGCATGACTTAATATGAAAGTTGGGAAATTTATTTACAATACAAATAAATGAACACAAGACAATCTCTGAGTAGGGGCAATCACGTGTGTGAAACTGGTATTTGTAGGTTTCTAACCAAAGGGAACATTCCCTCCTACAGACAGTCACATACGGGAAGGCCCATTTGTACATTTTTTACATTTTTCAAAACGGGCGTGTTAAAGCGAACCGAGTGTATAGAGAGATGTCTGGCATAATGTGTTGTATTAGCCTTATACTAATAGCATTTTTCCTTAGAAACACATCAAATATTTTCAATTCTTAAAAAAAGTTGTAGCTACTCATTTTAACCTAAGGAGGCCGCCATGCTCTTTTTCGATTAGTTAAATTGGTTGCACGCACAGCTAGACTGCCAAACTAAACACACACATACATATTAATAAACAAAATCATTTAGAATGTATTATATACTCGACGTTTCGGCCATTACAAAATGCATTTTATCCTGATTTTGACTTCTTGATCTTGATTTATAACCATCAGAGCAGCCGTTATTGTCTTCTCTCTCTCTGCCATTAGCTGATGAGGCTAATATTTACGTGTGCTCCAATTTTAGCCCGTGACTGACTTAGCTCCCTTCGCTATCAAATGCTACCCTTATAATCCTCTATGTAGGGTACATGTACGTCAATTCAGACTGTTGATAAATATTAGCCTACTTACATCGGCAGCTTTGTCACGTTTGGTTGGTCTCAATCCCTCTTGAGGAACAACTTTGAAGCTAATCCTGCTTGTACTGTGGTCGATTACGCACTCCGGCTTGAAGTGATTCGCGAAAGCAAGCAGGTTTTTTACGTATGGTTTTTGAGGGATTTCCACTAAAGATAAAAGAAATGCAATCCTGTCTCTTCCTAGGGCGGGACTTTGTGCAGCGAATACATTGCATGTTGTCCACAAACTTTTGCCAAGGCGTCACGTAAACCGCTGTCGCTTGAAAACAACAATGGCGGCAGCGCCGTGTGTGGAATTATGTTGATTGAGGGGCGGTAATATTATAATAAGATTCTGCTTTTTCATCACAACAGGATCGAAATCTGAACGGATCGATTTCTCACATGCTTGCAGGGAAAGGCTCATCAAAACAAACTTACCAGGATCTTGTTTTTGCTAGATGCACTGGGGATCCAATTATGGCACTTAAACACAGACAAATTTGGATTTTCATCCAATCACAAAATATAATAAAAACCAGGAAGACGGATCAAACATAGCAATAAAAGAGAGAATAGAACTTTATTGTCATTGTTTAGGGAACAATAAAATACAATTTAGCAGCTCTTCTGTGTGACAGTTGTGACAATAAAAAAAACATGATTGTAAGATATAGAAATAAAATATATACAGTCAGAACATCTAAGACCTATATACATAAACAAAGGTATATACACACACACACACACAATAATATAAAAATCATCTGAGGTGGTCCAGTGACAATGCAAGTAAAGCAATAGTGCAGCAGAGTAATATAGTAGGGGAGGGTTATTGCACCTTTATAGGAGTTTTTGTTGCACATTTTAGTATGGTTGGGGGTAGAAACTGTTTTTCATTTTATTAGTAATGGTTTTTATCAGTCAGTACCTTCTAGAATATAATGGGGAGAACTGATTATGTGTGCAGGGTCTTTTGATATGCAGCCTTCCTATGAATTCGGCCAGTGTACAGTTGTGTTCAAAATTATTCAACCCCCACTGAAATTGATTGTTTTGGTCGGTTTGACATTGATTATGATCATTCAGTCATCCTGCTTACAATTAAATCAAAGAGGCACGTGTAGGTCAGACAAATATAATAACATTTATAATGAAATAACCACAAATGTCTTTTCTGAGCTCACATTATTATCAGTTTTATTCAACCCCCAAGTGACATTCAATCTTAGTACTTAGTGAAACATCCTTTCACAGTTTTAAATGTGAAACTTTTAAACGTGAAGCATAGCTTGACACAAGTGTCTTGCAGCGATCTACAGGTATCTTCGCCCATTCATCATGGGCAAAAGCCTCCAGTTCAGTCACATTCTTAGGCTTGCGCACTGCAACTGCTTTCTTTAAGTCCCACCAGAGGTTCTCAATCGGATTTAAGTCTGGTGACTGTGATGGCCACTTCAAAATGTTCCAGCCTTTAATCTGCAACCATGCTCTAGTGGGCTTTGAGGTATGCTTGGGATCATTGTCCTGTTGAAAGGTCCAACGTCTTCCAAACCTCAGGTTTGTGACGGACTGCATCACATTGTCATCCAATATCTCCTGGTACTGAAGAGAATTCATGGTACCTTGCACACGCTGAAGCTTCACAGCACCTGCAGAAGCAAAACAGCCCCAAAGCATGATTGACCCCCCGCCATGCTTCACAGTAGGCAAGGTGTTCTTTTCTTCATAGGCCTTGTTCTTCCTCCTCCAAACATAGCGTTGATCCATGGGCCCAAACAGTTCTAATTTTGTTTCATCAGTCCACAGAACACTATCCCAAAACTTCTGTGGTGTGTCCACATGACTTTTGGCATACTGCAGTAGACTCTTCTTATTCTTTGGGGACAGCAGGGGGTGCGCCTGGGAGTTCTGGCATGGAGGTCTTCATTACGCAGGGTGCGCCGTATTGTCGGAGCAGAAACTTCAGTACCCAAATCTGACAAATCTTTTCTCAGTTCCTCAGCAGTCACACAGGGACTTTTCTCCACTCTACACTTCAGGTAGCGCACTTTAATCATTGACAGTCGAAGTCAGCATCTTCTTTCTGCCACGACCAGGTAGCGTTTCAACAGTGCCCTCTGCCTTGAATTTGCGAATGATGCTTCCTATGGTGTCTCTTGGTATGTTTAACATCTTTGCAATCTTCTTATAGCCATTGCCCTTCCTGTGAAAAGTAATCACCTGTTCTCTTGTCTTCCTGGACCATTCTCTTGACCTCACCATGTTTGTAACCACACCAGTAAATGTCTAGAAGGAGCTGAGTATCACAGTCATTTTAAAGCTGCCTAATTGGTGCTTATTAGGCTTTATTGCTGCTCCCTGATATCCACAGGTGTTTTCAATACCTGATTGAAAACACTTCATTGAACCTCTGTTCTTCAGAGTGGTAGTCTTTAAGGGGTTGAATAATTATGTCAATGAAGAATTCACTAAAGAAACATTTACTACTGTATTACAAAACTAATTGATGTCATTTTAGTTACATATGGTTCTTTAAGAAGTCCTTGTAGGATTTCATTCTGAATACAATTACAAATGTACACTAAATTCCCTAAAACCATTTAAAGCATTGGGGGTTGAATAATTTTGAACACAACTGTAGATGTTATGGAGTAGGGGGCTATGGGTAGTGACATACCAGTCACATGCTCAGCTGCCCTCACTACCCTCCTTAGGTCCTTCCTGTTCTCCTCTGTATAGCATGGGCACCACACCTTGCAGCAGTACTTTAGCAGGTTCTCTATGGCGGAATGATAGAAGTTGGTCAGCAGGTTCTGAGATATGCGACCGTGTTTCAACATCCTGAGAATGTAAAGTTTAGTGTGTGTAGAACTTTGTGAATGACCAAAGCTATTTCGTGGAAAAATTACATTCACGCAAGTGAAATCCATGCGGGTGAAAATGATAGCTCCTTTGTTTTTGTTCCTGATTTAATAAATACACCTTAGTGTCACTAATAATGTTCAGAATACTACTTGATCAGTATGGGTTTTTAATCTCACATTTACAAACTTTATAAATTTGGTCACACTACTTTCTAGAATAGCATGTTGTTAAAGTCATCTTTAAATGGGTTGTGAGGTGCCATGCAAATGGAAGTCTGTGGATTTTATCTTAACCACATCCCTATGTACCCAGTAGAATTTCTGCTGAGAAGCTGGAGAAAGAAACTGAGTCATACACATACAGGCATCCTATAAATGTGTGAAAGAGAAGTAACAATTGCTTCATGAATGACAATAAAAATGAAAAAGATATCCTATATTACTCCAGAATAATTATAGAAATACAGATCACACAACAGTTCTCAGGATTCAACTATGACTGGGACACAATAAAGTGTATTTAAGAAGAGAGGTGCGTCCCAAATCATGCACTTATGCACTATTATACGCCATTTTGTAGTATAAATACTGCGAGTAGTGCATTCACATTGAAAATCCTCCAAAAAAATGGAACTTCGAGTACACGGATGATGCACTTTTAAGACCGAAAATATGAAGTTTAGAACTGTGGACACTTTACAACGATCACAGTTTCGCTTATGTAGAGGAAGAGACTGCTGCTCAAGCAAAACTCTCCTGCAGAGTGATAACGCTTCAATCTGATGATGACTCAAGTAATGCTGGGCAAAACAGATACATGAAATGAACAATGCAGAAGTATATTTTTATTCACACGCATTGAGGCGCTCATGTGACGTCATTGGCGCTCGTTTGGGAAATCGATTTAATTCCAGTTAGTGTAAAACCGTTTCGTATTCCATTTGGGACGATACTACTCTTCTGAAATTCATATACTAGATGGTTGAGTACATAGTGTATAGTATGTCATTTGGGACACAGCTTAATTGATTTTCCTTGTTTAATTTAAACAACAGGATGAAAGATTTCCTTGTGACAGCGGAACACAACTACAAGAACTGACAAGACTGTGAGAAACCCAGTTTAAGTGTAACTGAAATAAATGAATCATGATTAAACTAAATAACAACAAAGTATAACGAGAAAAAAAGTAAAAAACATTAGCCAAAGAAAGGAACACTCACTAAAGCATAATTTTTCTCTTTACCAAGCGTCTAAAATAATTTGCACCAAAAAGAAGATGCTTTGCTTCATTGTTTTTCTTTCAAAGTTTCTTTCTCAGCTGAGGATTCATCAGACTTGAATAGCAGCTTATTTAAAAGCTGCAAGTGCATCGTTCCATCTCGGCCAAAGGTCCATCAGCCCTCTACAATTCGTTTCAACATATTTCCCAAGCCACCTTTAGCTACTTGTAGAGGCGTCTTCTTCTCCTTATTCTCAATATAGATACTGGCACCATGTTCCACAAGCAGTTTTGCCGCCTCTGTTCGCTCCTCATCACATGCCAGGTGACTGTGAAAAATATGGATTAAATTTAGAACAAGTCAGTCTGAGTTAAAGCGATAGTTCAGCCCAAAACTCCAATTTGCCGTTTATTTGCTCTCCCTCAGGCCATGTAGGTGACATTTTTTCTTGAGTAGAACCATAAAGAAGATTGTTTGGTAAATCCACAGCCATCTCTGCTTCATGTAATGGGAGTCTATGGGGTCCACCTGTCTAAGAGTTCCTAAAGCACATAATTCCAAAAAGCTGCTCCTGGCGACATGTTGACGTTTCGTGAAGCGAATCGTTTGATATTTTCATAAAGCTGAACGTCATTACACAATTGCAATCTTCTTCTTGTAGTATTTGGTGGCGGATGGAAAACCAGCGTCTGGTACTTTAGCGCCACCTGGAGAAAGGGAGTGTTGAGGCTGTACGGTATGGCTAACATTCTTTAAAATGACGTTCAAATTTATGAGAAAATCGAGCGAGTCACTTCACGAAACGTCAACATGTCGCCAGGAGCCGCTTTTTGGAATTATGTGCTTTAGGAACTCTTAGAATGGCGGACCCCATTTTGTAGTTTTTGGCTGAACTATCCCTTTAAATGTGCTGAATGCAGCAATGACACTTACAGTGGTGTATTTCCTTCAGAGTCTTGAATGTTGGTAGAAGCATTCTGTTTTAAAAGAAGCTGAATGAGCTGGTAGTTGCCCTTGGTGGATGCTCTGTGTAGTGGTGTGGATTGCAACTTATCTGTTGCATTAGGATCTGCACCATTTTCCAGCAAAATTTGGGCTATCTGTTAATAAAGGATCATTCAATAGATAAATAACTTATTAATCTTTTTTATCTAATAATGTATTTTTTATAAAATCGGAAGCTGTGAAAACAAACATAATAGTTTCTTATATGATGCATTTAATATGACGACACACTGAAAGAAAAGCAAAACTACAATTTTATTGACCTCATAATGGTTTTTCGACGCTGCATAGTGTAGCGGGGTACAACCATTTTGGTTCACAGAGTTCAGCTGTGCTCCTCTGGATATTAAGGATCTGACAATTTCTTCTCTTCCAGCAGATGATGCTATATGAAGAGGAGTCCAACATGTCTAAAATTGTATGCACCACAAGGAAAGAGGGTAAATAACTCCACCAAGAGGATACTCAGTGAATGGCATATATATATTCACACAAATATTGATAACTTTTATGAATGACATGATTTTTAAATACATTTAATACAGTGCATAAGCATTCTTAAATGTAACTGCATCCTATAGACCAAAATATTAAAAATGCTGACTCACATCATCTTTGGGGTCCACATCAACTCCAAGCTCCAACAAAAACTGCACAATTTCCACATGTCCAGCGGAACAGGACCAGTGCAGAGCAGTCCTGCAGTCCTATATTAAGCAGAAACATTTAAAGCACATAAAACATGTGACTGCGGTGTTTGAATCAATCGAATGGGTTCAAGATATCACAATGCTAACCACAGTGCATGTGCATCAACCGTTCAACACACCTGGTCTGTTTTAGTAGCAAGCGATCTGTCAGACAAAATACATTTTCTAAGTTCTTCAAATTTTCCGGTGTAAGCTAAATTACAAATGTCTACATTTGATACTTTTCCCTCCATTTCAGTTTTCAGAGTGCGCTAGAATGACAAATCAACATAAATGACCCCGCCTCGAACAGGCAAACGGCAAATCTCATTGGATAAAGCAATTCTTATCTTAGGTGCAGTAGAATTTTGCCTGATTAAAAAGGAATAAGCTGTTTTATCTTTGCATTTAGGATGTTTAATGTGTTCGTTGTATTCTTTTATTATAGTTTATAATGTGTCATTTTGTATATTCTATATTTTTATTCCGATTGTGCCCGTCAGTTATTTTGAAGATTATAAAATACTTACGTCTTTAAAATAGCTAGTATAACACTCTATCCGATTCTAACGAGTTTTTTCTAACTTGAATAATTTACTGATTGATTATTGACTAAAACACTAAAAATAAACTTGATAATAACATCAATATGAGTTTATAGGTGTGTTATTAGAAAGGATCATGGGAACTAACAATCACGGCGCAGCTTTCCGGGGGGACAATTATTGTGAACACATACATCCGAGCGCATTTACAGGGTTTGTTTTTAAAAGAAACCGAGACCGTAATTCAGCCTTTTTAACGAAATATCGTTCCTTTACAAGTGGACTTTAATATTTGTACATAGTATCACAGTACAGGTTTGTTTCGACGGACTGGTGCGTTCAACGTCACGTTTGCAATTGTTTGGTATCATATCGCAACCCACCAGAGACTTGTAACGTTACGGTGCCATGGCTTTAACCGTGGTAAGTGTATTTATTGCTGGCATCAATATTAATATCATTTATATGTAATAGAACTGTTCATGTGATTTCTCTTTTGAATAATCAGGATTTCCGAAATCAAGTTGATCAGTCATGCAGATACTCGGAAGAATTCGTCAATATTTATTATGACTGTATGGATAAGAAAAGAAGGGTATGCGTTTTTACAAATGTTACCTCACATGTCACATGTGATTCGTTATATTGACGCTCTCTGCAATTGAAATCCTCATGATAAAATATTCTGCTTTAAGCATTTGACGAGGTTGTATCTGGACAAAGCAACAATGGTGTGGAATGGCAATGCTGTCACAGGACAAGATGCTCTCAGTGATTTCTTTGATTCCCTCCCCACCAGTGAATTTCTGGTGCAAACTCTTGACTGCCAGCCTGTTCATGGTATGTAGGTCATGTTTAAACCTGTTACAGTCTTATCTTAACAATTTTTAAATCAAAATCAAGATTCAAACGTAAAATTGTCTGATAGTATTTCATTTTTGTTGACAGAACTTGCAACTCAAGGCCAAACCACATTGTTGGTGGTTACAGCTGGCTCTGTTAAGTTTGATGGGAACAAACAGAGATACTTCAACCAAAACTTCTTATTGACTGCTCAAGCGTCCCCTAACAGTGACCAGCCAGTGTGGAAGATCGCAAGTGACTGTTTCCGTTTTCAAGACTGGGCAAACTGATTTCTAGTTTTAAATCTTTTGTATAGCTTTTTCTTTCAGAAACATAGCAATTTGTGTATGCGCAATGAATAAACAATGTTGACAATGCGTAGAAAACATCTTTATTTTGCATACGGTGACCTACATTGAAATGCAATTCAAATAAATATGCATCAGAACACACTACAGGCAAATTCACAATTTCTCAAATCCAAACAATTGTCCACTGTATAATCTTGCTTATGGAGATGGAACCCTGAAGAATGAAAAAATAACATTCCACAGGGGATGAAGCAACGGCTGATTTTGTTGACTTAATGGCTTTTAAATAAATAAATGGCTATATCCCTGAACAAAAAATAGTGCAAATGACAAAATTCTAATAAATAAATGTTACACTACAAATAACTGGAAATGAAACATTGGTAAACCAAAGTAAAAGGGATTACAGCGTCCACACAATCACACCCGTTTAAAATAAATTAAACATGGGTTTAAATGAATGTATTTTAACAAAATAAATAACAATACTGAGTGCAAAGTTATTTTTCAGAACTGTGGAGGACAAATTCATTAACTTGAATAAAGATTTAAACTTTCATTTGTTGCTTCCTCATGAAGTATATAGAACTGAGGCAATAAAATGTTTCAAAAGCCAAAATTTTAACAAAGATTTTTTTCCAGATGTGGCCAAAACTAGAGTGAAAAAAACATAACCATACAAGATGATATAGCTAGAATATAACAACCTTTACCTCTGGATTCACAAAAAATATTCATAAAAGGTTCCTTTCATTTAAGATGTCAGTACAATTTCTAACAACAAATCATTTTGTCCTGAGTCATTCCATGAACACATTTACTAAGCAAATGTAAGGTTAGTTTTACTGCTGAACTTTATACAGATCTATACATTTTCAGACAAAAATATTGTTACCATAATGAAACCACTAACAATGGCATTCGATGTGGATGAAGAGCACACGTTTTCATAACCAATCAACATTGAAAACAGTGACCAATCAGAAGGCACAGAAACATGACTAATATATATATAAATATATAAATGATTTGCCTCTCACAGGAGGCAAAATTCTGCAGTGTGATGACTTAACCTCAGTTAGGAATTTGTTTTAAATTACATCAAACTAAGCAAAACAAAAGCTCAAGGTGAAGGCAGTATATCGCTGTTGTATGGTTGCAATCGTTTTTCCAAACCACTCTTTTAGTATCCATAAAAAGGTAAAATTAGTGAATGTGTTAAGCTGGATAAACGGAATATTCTCACTTACCCAAAGTCTCAAACTACTCCGCTACAGCTCTATTGTAAACTATTTCACAGCAAAGAGACCACACAGCTCGACTTGTTATCAAGAATAAAAAAATCTTCTATCTTTACAGTTTCTCTGTGAAATTTAGTGCGCATCACTAAGCAATGGGCAGTGGTGATGTTGTGGCAAAAAGTTTTTAAACATTTATTGATTAACAGCACTCTTGCACGCCGAGGGTTTGAAAAAGATTTCTTTGGCTTTGCTGTTAGAGATCCTACTTGTGGCCATACATTCTTTCAATGTCGTTGAGATAGTGGTTCTTCAGCTCCTTCCTCTTCAGTTTGAACGCATCGGTCACCAGACCTGTTTCAGGGGTCCACGGGTCCGGACTCAAATGGACCATGACTGGTATCTCAAAGCGCTGCAGTTTAGCTGGAATTATACAAAAATATCAAAACCTATTCTGAGCATAAAATGTCTTGCTATTCCATTAAATGGGTCAATGACGTGACATGTATTTTTTGTGTCCAAATTCATTATTTTCCTAAAAAGAATTTGAATAAATACATGTCATATATCAAATGGATCTACAATATGTCCTTTATAAGAAACCCTTTTCATTTTATTGAAATTCAATAGATTTTTTGAGTTTTGGTGTTTGAAAGACCAAAAATGTCAGGTGGTGCGACCGTCCGAACATACAAACAGATAACAAAACTGAGAAATAAATGTTAATTTTCTCAATAAAATTCTTAATAAAATATTTTGGCATGATTTTATGTTAAATTTCTTATATATGAGGGGAAAAATACTCAGTGCTAAATACATTAAATGTATATTATTTTAAATTAATATATGGTCGCACCACCTGACATTTTCTGGGTGGTAAAATCAGAAATCTTGTTTAATAATGAATCAATGCTCCCTAAAATGCTGTAAAACCAATATAAATCAACACAATACATTTTTTTGGACATAAAAATACATTTTCAAACTGTTTTGCTTAAAATATTTTTTTTTTCTTCTTGAAAATCTTATTTGTAATTGACCCACATATTAAATTCTGGGCAAATCTGATAGAAGAAACAATATAAGAGCATAACATTTCTCCACCAAACTAAATCAATGAAAATAATATACTGGAATTACCATCATTGAAAGGAACAATATTGAAATAAGATTTATTTATTTTTTTACTTTCTTAGCTTAATTTTTGCCTCCCTCATATTTGCTATAAGCAGGCCTTCAGGAATTTTTTTTAAACAATTTCCATATTTATAACTTTCACACCATCGCTAATTTTTCTACGGTTAATAAAGAGTTTAACTTACTTGAAGTTGCAACTTCTTTAATTGCCTTCAGAACCTCTCTCTCCATAAGTGGATGGTTGCAGATCTGTTCAAACGTGCCCTCGATACCCTTCTGATGGGCAAGAGATGTGAGCTGCTTCTGATTTGGAACAACAAAGCTGATAACGTAGTTCTGGTCACTGGTGGGCAGAGAGATAGACGACAGGTCAAAATACAGTACATCTGCCATTTCAAGAACACCAATTTTAGTTAGTTCAAACATACAAACCTGTTTGCATATGCACAGATGTTGTCAATGAGAGGGCAGTTCTTCAATGCTGACTCGACTTTGCCTAAGGAGACATAATCTCCAGCCTGAAGTTTCACAAGGTCTTTCTTGCGATCTAGGCATTTCAAAAACACATAAACAAAATGAACACCAGAACCAACAAATCTCTTACATAACAATAAAAAAGTGATGTTGAAACTAAGCATACCAACAATCTGAAGACATCCGTCAGGATGCATCTCTCCGATGTCACCAGTGCAGAACCATCGCTGCCCGTTCTGATCTATATAAAAGTCCTCATTGTTGGAGCAGTCATTCCTGTAGTAGCCCATTGTCACATTAGGTCCACCGATGAGGATCTCACCACGTGGATGAGGCTTGTCATGCTTCTTGTAGCCACCTAATGGAAAGCCGTGTAGAATTTTAAAAACATTCTCAGCACTGAACTATAATAATACGTTTGTAATTTAAGGAACCTTTATTTGTTAAAATGATATTAATCAGAGAAACATCATCATTGAGGCACTGTTAGATACGCAGCACTGCAATGTATGTATGAAGTCCTTGAGACGGGGACATGCTGTGATAAGTTTTATCTTGAGTATGTTCTCATTTGTTGTTTCTTTATACTTCTGCATTATAATGGTGCCAGTTACATTTATATGTTTTTTTTTAAATAATCTATGTAGAAGATACTGTTCTTGCTTATTCTTAACGAGTAAACGTCACAATCTAACAGGCATGATTTGTTCCTTAAGAATATTATAGCTGCTTTAGCAATGCGAGTGCTTTAGAATACTGGTGAATGCACCAGTATTCATATAAATGAGCAGTAAATAATCATTTTCACCAACCTTCTACCCAGTCTTTAAGTTTGATCTCACAGCAGATCAGAGGAGCTCCAACTCGTCCAGTGCTATAATCTGCAACTGCACAACAAAGCAAAAGCTCTCATTTACTACTACGATTACAGATAGTTTTCCTCAAACAAAATTTAAGAGACAGTTCATGCAAAAGTAACATTTTGTCTTTATTTCTTCAGCCTCATGTCATTCAAAACCTGCATATGATTCTTCTGAGCAACACAAAAGAAGATATTTTGAGAAATGTCTCCGTGCAATAATGTGCATACAATGGAAGCCAATCCGCACTTTCACGATCAGTTAACAATATTCTTAAAAAGATCTTCTTTTGTGTTCTGAAGAAAGAAAGCCATACACTCATATGGGTTTGTATCAATTCCTTTGTCCCTGCTAGTACTCAGATTTTGTCACTTTATATAATTTGAAAAGGAGCAGAACATTCAACTGTACAAACCCTGTTGACATGTGCCAGGATTCCTTACCTTCAGTAATAGTTCCTGCACCGCAGGTCTCAGTTAGACCATATCCCTGACCAACAGGACAGCAGAAACAGATGTTCATAAAGCGCTGGGTGGCAGAAGACAGAGGAGCTCCTCCAGACAACATCATCCGCACATTTCCACCCAACAGAGCCCTCACTTTCTTAAATAACCTAAACATGTCAGAGAACATAGTCAATCAATACCTCGGTTCACATTTAAGGGGACACGTGATGAAATAAAGTGCCATTTTAAGCTTATCTTACAAATTGCAAAGGGGTGCATCATAACCGTTCTTGATTTGTTTGTGTTTGTAGTCGTAGGCCAGTTTAAACAGGGTTCTCTGCAAGCAATTCATCTCCTGCACTTTACTCATGACATTCTTATTGATTCGGTCCATTATTTCCTAATGAAAGAGAGAAAACATGAGATTTCTGGATGACAGAAAATGAAAACTAAAGGATGAGATGATTCTGGAGTCAAACTTACTGGTACGGCAGCCATTAAGGTAGGTCTTAGCATAGTGCAGTCACCGTTACTTCCCTTCTTAATCTTGGTTGACTACAAAGCAAAAAACAGAAAAATCTATAAAATGATTGAAGATTAACTATCATTATATCTTTAGGTATGGGTGTAACTTGGCTTTTTAGGGTTAATTTGTCTGATAAGGAATTGAAGTGTATTACCTGATCAGACAGTGTCTGTGGTGAAGAATAGCCGATCCTGCAGCCATAAGTCACACATGAGATCTCAGCCGTCATCTCCAAAACATGAGCCAGAGGAAGATAAGCAATATATGTATCCTTCGGACTGTAGAAATACACAGGGACATCACAAAAATTTTAGGGAATAATCCACTAATCTATTAAAGGTGCTGTTGCTGTTTCATCCCCTTTCCTTAAACACCCCACCCTACGAAGATATGTCAGCCAACACAATGTTAGCAATGATTTGCAAATTAGTTTTTTGTTTACAGAGCCTAGAGCTTTTATTGAGACAGCTGAGGTATTCATTCCCCATTCACAGTTCCATGGAACAGTTTGCATTCTGTATTTAATATTTAAATATCATCAGACACAATACACACCCCAAGCCAGGTATCCTTTCACACTGGCCGCCATGCCTCCGATGAGGTTACTGTGAATGATCATCACCCCTTTGGGTCTGCCAGTGGAGCCGCTGGTGTACATAATAACGGCAAGGTCTGATGGAATGGGCTTCACTATTTCTCTTCTCACTGTAACACAAAAACACAGTATTTTATTCTCTGAGCATACATGTGTAGATCAATAGTGTGTGGGTGAACTGCCGGCATACTACAGCAATTTCCAGGAAAGGTTAAGTAGTATATTAATAAAATGTCAACCATTAAGCTGATGCTCATTATAAAATGTAAAAATGAAAACAAAAGTGTCCTTACAGGTTTTCTGGCTTAGCTCCCAGTTGCTGCACAGAGTGCATGCTGTGGATCTGTATGTTTTGTGAATATCCTGAGGTGCTGATAGTCTTCCTGTCCACATAGATGATGTGCCTCAGTTTGGGGATTTGAGGAAGAACACCCTGCACAAAAACATTTTTAAAGTTAATATTATATTTGCAATGTTTGCCTGGCGGTTGCTTTAGAATTACAATATTAAAGTTTAACTTAAAATTAATATTGCATATAGGAATTTATAGTCCGTTTTATATTTGACCTGTGTTTCTCTCTCCTTTATTTTAAATGTGTGCTTCTCAGTGTTAACCACTGTGTGTGTCTGCGTGTCGATGGTTTGTGTGCGTCTGTGTGTGTTAGTGCATATTGTGTGTATGGAGTGTTTTGTGTTTGGGGTGTTTGAAGTGGTGCGAGTGTCTGTTTTCTGTGTTTTCACCTTTTTTGTTTTTACTTTTATAACTTTAAATGTTTTGCTTATAGTCAATATGTTTCATGTACAGCTTCTTTGTAACAATGAAAATTGTAAAAAGCACTATATAAATAAAGTTGACTGGACTCTTATTCTATGTTATGTAATAGAAGTATAATTCTGCTGGCCTCTTAAAACTCCATGAATGGGCATGATGTGCAGTTTCCTTGTCCGTGTTAACATTTCCCAATTAAACAGGAAGTTGGGGGTGTGACTAGTCCTTTTAAAAGCAGACAGCAGCTTTATTTTACATCACAGCTGTTAACCATGGTATGCTCTCTTTTGCTGGTGGGTAACAGGTGGTATCAGCAGGAGGGAAATTCTCGGTCAAAAGGCCGTCAATTTTACAAGAAGAAAAACACTTCGTTTAAATGATGTTTTATTAACAAAGTTCGGGAGGAACCTAAGCATATAATCAGCCCGCCTGTATATCATCGGCAATCAAATATAGCTCGAGCATGTGACCTCATCACAATCATCTCGGCTGGTACAACATCAGCAATCACAGCATTTACCCTATCAGCTCAAGCAAGCTCCATCATAAATAGACAAGCAGTCTTACCTGATGCTTTGCAAGTTCAACATCCCTCATCCACCCCAGCTCCTCTCATTTTCCTCTTAGTCCCGCAGGACCCCCGGGGGGATGTGTTCTGGGCTCGAGCCGGTTCCGAGCCCGGCGCACTTGCCCTTACCAGGGTAGAGTGCTTCGGGTTCGGATAGACCCGGTGAGCTCGGAGCCCACTTCTAGCACAGCACGCCAAATACGCATAACCTTCATATCCATGCTTTACCAATTCATCCTACAACCTAGCTGCTTATCTGCGAGGGTGTACTCGTGAAAGTGTATTGTCTAT
This sequence comes from Triplophysa dalaica, assembly GCF_015846415.1. NCBI lineage: Eukaryota > Metazoa > Chordata > Actinopteri > Cypriniformes > Nemacheilidae > Triplophysa > Triplophysa dalaica. The sequence goes on from NC_079557.1 coordinate 13,185,809, forward strand.
ATCTGCTAAAAGATGATTTTAAAGGACCCCAAAGCTGAGAGACATGAAATGAATTCATTTTGAATTTAGTACTACCAATATCGATCTTTGCAACTACTGTCCAAACACACTGCACCAGTCTATGCTTACCTTCAGTTTGGTTTCTAGCAGTTCTGAACTGGTAACCAGGTGTGTAACTCCACATTCATTCAATCCGTAAACAACAGCCTCTTCTCCAAGAGTAGCATAAAAGGTGACCACTTTAAAAAGAACATCAGACACAGATTAACATGTGAAACGAAACACATTCATTTGGAAAAATCACAAACACTTATGAGTCATTACAAGACACGACAATAACTGAAATGGCTAATGCCTTAAAATATGACTCATTTCATTGAGGACCAAAAAAGAGAATGTGGTAATGTGGAGTAAAAATTATTTGTGTCCTTACATGGGAAATTGCGTCTGAAGCAGGCCTGAGCCGTGATCATCCACTCCGCTCGGGTCTCACAGAAAAGGGCGATGGTGCTTTTGGGCTGCTGGCCGAGTGCTGCCAGTCCGCTCCCGAAACTACTGATCTCAATATCCACCTCATCATACGACAACCACTTATAATCACCAAGAATTAACTGCCAACACAAAACATTTCCATCAAATTGTTGAACAACTGTGTTAATATACATTTCTTCTACATTAACTCTTTCACCGCCATTAACGAGTTATTTCCTCATTAAAAAAAAAACGGTTCCCTGCCAGAGGCGAGTTATTATGGCAATCAGTGTTTGTACTGTTTTACAGCAGGTGCCGCTATTACACACCTTTGGGAAAAAGTACAGAATCCCAGAACCTACAACGTATATGTTATAGCTGTTTTTAATGATTGTTCTGAGTGTAATCTGGGCGGAATCTTAGACAAAAAAACGTTCATTATCTCAGCTGTTTAATAAAAATGATGCATTTTAAAGAAACCTACCCACATCTATGGAGTGATAAAGAAAGAACAAATGAAGATAGAAGAATACGGTTTCTTTTGTTTAAAGGAGCGACTCTGTTCTTCCATCGGACATATTGTTTTCCATATATTCCTTACAGAAAATGTAATGTGAGCCATTAAAGTTTGGTGAAAATGTTAAAAAAAACGCTGGTGTGGGCTGGCAACTTTTTTTAAAAGGCTGGCGGGGAAAGAGTTAAAGGAACAATTCCCTCAAATATTCTGTCTTCATTTATTCACCCCCGAGATGCTCCAAATCTGTATAAATTTCTTTGTTCTGATGAACACAGAAAGATATTTGAAGAATGTCTGTAACCAAACCATTGCCTACCATAGTAGGAAAAATTACAATGCTAGTTAAAAGTGCCCCAGAACTTTCATATTCTCAAGAATGTCTTCTTTTGTGTTCAAAGAAATGTATACAGTAATTTTTCCTACTATGGTAGTCAGTGGTGACCAAGAACTGTTACAAGCATATCTTTCTGTGTTCAACAGGACAAAGGCATTTATGCAGATTTGGAACAACATCGAGGTGAATAAATGATGACAGAATTTTAATTTCAGGTGAACTGTTCCTTTAAGAAAACATTTTCTTATTTCTCCCAACATGCAACATGTCTATAACATGAGCATTTTTGCTACGTCCACACCACTAGCTTAATCTGACATTTTCAATTTAAAGTGGAACCTATTCAGTTGAATAACAGGACATGTTTTGCAATGTGACTAGACTCTGAACAGTCAGGTGGGAAGTCATATGACTGTTCGCTGATTTGCACCAATGGCTCATATTCCATATGGACCACATGTAAAAGATCACATGAACAACCTCACTAAAGAAATTATGTTTAAGCATAAAAAATCTGAATTAAGCACTTTGTCCTACAGCAGTGGACTCTCAACTCTGGCCTGCGAGTTCCATTTTCCTGGAGAGATTGCCCCAACTCTGATATAAAACACCTGAACAAGCTTATCAGCTAAACGTTCAACTTAATGCGGCGCTGCGCAAATCTATCAGCTCATGAAATGTTAGCACCACGAATGAGATTGCTATGTACGCATTTGAATCGCTCTCGCTGTACTTTAATGCGATATGCCAAACAATCTGCGCAGTCCAGTTCCTGAAGTCACTGACAAGCCTCTTCAGGTGCTTCATCAGAGTTGGGGCTAAACTCTGCAGGATAGTGGATCTCGCAGGCCAGAGTTAAGAACAAATGTCCTACAGTGTGAACACAGGCTTTAATATAACATGTTCATTTATAAATACTAGAGCGTGTACCTTTTTAAAGACTTTTCCACTAGGTTGGGTCTCATTTTCTTCATTCAGAACCTCTCTGGTTCCTAAGCAGTCTGCTTTACCGAAACGCTGCACCGCATGGTCGAACAGCTTATCCAGCGTATCTTTTCCTTGAATATCCACCGTTACCAGAGAATCGAAGCGATCCACAGAACGATAAGGCCCATCCTCCTTGCCTGTGGTAGACTTGGATTTGAGCCTCTTTGCCTGGGCTTTCTTTTCCTGTGCCCCCGTTACAAAACACCATGGCAGAAAACTTATTAAGGAATACAGCCACACTAGCGCATGTACTGGAAACAATAGAACGGTGCTCAGGTCCATGTTCAGAATCGAGTCTGTTGAGAAGGGGGACTGGAAAATGAAGTGACCAGGCCAAGCCTGATATAGAGGGGGAGTTGATGTTTGTCCAGATGAAGATCCTGGGGCCAAAGTTTAAAAAGATCGTCTTACTCCAAAATCACAATCTTGATGGGGGAAAACACAAATAGAGAATTTGTTAATAAAAAGTGCCACACAGAGAACCACAAAGTGCAGTATCCTAGATAAATCACATATATGACAAGATATGAAGAGCCGATGCAGGAAAATGAAAATCTCCATTTATGAATAGTCTGAAATCATTAAGATTCATATACTGTATAAGACAATTAGCGGGTGGTGACATGAGATACATTCCAATAAATGTCTCTCTCTGGATCTCATTTATTAGCACAAGGAAGTCGAAAACATCCTACAGGGGTGCCCTAGCCTCGGGACAGGGCGGACTGATAAGATAAGCCTTAACGAACAACGTAATAAAACTACGATTATCACACGCCTAGTGAACAAGTCTTTATATAAAAACACCATTTACATTTACGCATTTGTGCGTTCCCTGGGGTTGAACCCATGACCATTTCATTGCATCTACCCACTGAGCTAAAGATTAAACAATTAACTTAATTATTTTGTTTTTTTGCTGTCATTAAGTTTTTTGGTGTACTTTCACTCTTCCTGAATCACCTTAAATAGTGGAAGTCAAAACAAACGGCACACAACACAATGCTACTCAGCTTCAAGACTATGGCTTCAACCATGACTGTTATAATTTACATAGTTTTGCATCTTACGGTCTGTAACCGTGTTCATGTCAGCTTTCCATTCAGCTTTCCTGAAGCACAAGGCCTTACTGACAGTGAAGACCAGAATGAGCAACTGTAGCACCTGTTGCAAAAGCAGATCTAAAGAGCACACAGCTCATGGCTAAAGGTTAAAGCAGGACACACAGCCGTGGCTCAGACAGTCGCTGACTCAACAACAGCAGATAAGAAAACGCATCTATCTAAGCAGTTAGCTATCTCTCTCTGATTGTTTAGGATCACAACATTTTGATGTTAGTCAAGTAGTAAAGTCAATTCTGGTGAAACGGCATGTGATGTTGACACAACCCGTTTGTTTACTATTCAGCAGAGGACTTTTCTGCCTTTCCAAAGTAAGAAAGATCATCAATACTGAATGTCGGGGTCAGTAGGATATAATACAGATAGGTATGTGTGTGTTAATAATATATGAGAATATAATACAAACGGTGTTCGTCTTGAGCTAATAAAATACTTCTAAATTACACTTAGCGTCCCGTATTTTACGCTCAATTTATTGAAGTTGCGATAATACGTATATACACAGTGATCAAAAAATGTAAAGTCTGTGCCACAGCTGCCCTAAAAAGTATTGGTGATAATCAAAATGATTTTTATGTTTTGTTAATGATTAATTTGCAAGTAAGTGTAAGCTCTTTAGTTAAATAAGTTTTTCTAATGCTAAAATACCATTATTATTGTTATCAATGAATTTCTGAAAGGCAGAAAAAAAACTTTATTGAAGTTTATTACTAAATATATTATTATTATTAATAACAAATAACAATAATGTTTATTAAAATTGTATTTGTCTTTATATTTCTTTGATATCACAACTGGTCTTATAAATTTGCTAAGCACTGTATTTACTGTATATGAATATATATTAAGAGTTGATTCCACGATATGATTTCTTTTTTCAAAAATCATGTTTTTTATTGTGCATTTCAATTAATATCAATGTAACTGTTGTTGGTTTATTTGCCATAATAGCAAAAAAAGTATAGCTAACTCACGCAATAAAAACATGACAACATAAAAATTTATAAAGAGTTAGTTCAACTCTTCATATATATACAGTATATATCAAATTAGACTTAAAATGAATGTACATCATTTGTGCACATTACATTTTCCACAATTATATTCCATGTATATAGCAACATAGAAAATTTTGTGTACATTTTCTCAAGTTATCGACCGATGCTGATCCATAATATAATGTCTTTAGTATAACACACTACAGTACCACTCAGCACAATATTAAAACAAGCATCCACATACCTTCATGAGTGGAACAACCAGCCTCAGATAACTCAAAACTGCATCTTGTTCGTCCACAGTTAAAAACATTACATTTCAACAAATGATCTATTATAGAGACAAAGGTTGATGCTGAATTGTGAAACTGTTAATCAGCCCTGATGAATCCTGTACAAAGGTAATGCTCAGCCTGAACCCTTAAATCTCGCTCAGAGTGGTCAGTGGGCAGAGACAGCCAATGAGAACAAACCTTCCAGCTCACCCCACTCACTGACCACATCTTCAACAGGTGAACACATTGCTGACAATGATTGATCGGATCATGAAACAGATCCATTATATGCATAGCATCTATTGTTACGTTTTTATCTGTCACTATCTTCTCATTTTTAAAGGGCACTTTGACCTCAGTTGACAAGCTGACCTAACATTAATGTCAAACAGTACTTCAAAAGTTTTTTGTTTTTCCAATCAATAACAGTACACCCACCTGCTTTTGCGTGGCTATGATTGCATTGTAATGACTTTACAAATATTTGCATAAAACATCGATCAGTATGTTATGTAAACTAACGTTACTGTAAGAAAACACGTTGTCGAGTTTACATCACAAACTGCTCTAGAAGATCTAAACGATTTTTGTGATTTCCTGAAACCAATAAAACACAAAACCCCGCGTTTGGGGGTTGGTTTTTAGGTGCGTACATGCGTATGAATGACCAAAATGAGATTTCATTAATCAAACACATTTTAGTTTAATGAATGTTACACGTTTTAAAGAGTCTGATCATTTCAAAGCAGTTGTGGAAAATAATGATGTTGGTAAACGTTCTATGTCGGATGATGCGAACGTCAAACGGAGCATCATCGTCATCATTAGAGGGAGACACGACATGCTTCTCCCATCCCTAAATCCTCCCATCAATAAATTCTCTTAACTGTCTTAAATAATCCCCTAAAATGTAATCAAACCGAATAATTGTCTTGTATTCAGAACGGACGTAACGTGACGATATGAATGAGCCAAACGAAAGCCAGTTAACCCTCCCGTATTGAGCTCTCTATCAAATATACAAAACCACCCCCTGATTAAACATCATTAAGGTACTCAGATTAAGCTAAAGAAACCGTAGATGGTTTAATATGATGTTCGTTTAGTCCGACCGGCGTTTAGTCTCTTACCTCAGGTTCGAGTTCGCGATTCCCCTCTGCCAAGCTGAATGACCGACAGTTACCTCTACCGCGCGTGTTGCACCCGGAAATATTGCGTCATCTGACTCCATGTTTTTAGCCAATACCCGTTCAGACAAAGAGAGGCGCATCACTGACTTCCTGCAGTTGGTGTTGCTGAGGACAATGCAGATGCGTTGGAAAAAATAATAACAATGTCCTGCCCTGTAGTTATCGAAATAAACAATTTTTTGGTTTATTTTTCCTTAGTTTATTTGTTTTCTGTTATCTAAAGAAAGTGCGCTGTTACTAAATATTATTATTATTTTAAGCGGCATTAGAACACCATGAAAGTCGCATGGTTCATGATACTAACGTTACCCAGGAAGTACTGTTCACATACATTTCTTGTTCTGTAGTTAAAATGCTATTATACTTTAGCTTTTCCTTGTGATCGCACAAATACAATTATACCACACTAAAGTTATGAAAGAACAAGACCACAGAAAAAATTGAATGAATGGTTGGTTTATTAAGATCTACTTTATTGGCTGCTATTTACATGGTGATAAAATGGTTTTGAGATCTTCAATGTCATCATGATGCATTGGGAATGCATTTGACTGTGTGCGTGTGGTGTGTTGGAGGCTAATCAAATGGCATCGTTTCACAACTATCAAACTGTTCAGTCCATTTATAACGGCTCATTTTTTTCCTTCAACCATGATGATATGGTAGCCAAACTTTGTTTTCACCGGAGGATCTGTGTATACAGGTTTATCCATAGCGCTGACAGGTAGTGCGAACGCTGCATCCTGAAATGGTCCTACCATTGATCCTCTTGTCATCCAACCAAGATCACCCTGTCATAAGAAAAGCCAAACTTAAAGCTTTACAAGCCTACACACTTTTCAAAAAATTAAAGAATTTAATGTCACGATACACAGAAAAGGTACAAAGTGTACAAAGTATAATCATGGTGGTAGTGTTGCACACAAAATGTTTAAAGATACATTCTTTAATGTTCTTTGGTTTACTACTTCAATAAACAATTGTGTAAACATGGTTGTTAAGGACTTAATGATCTTTGTTTTATTTTTTATATAGCCCTTTTATTTCATATAAAATAGTAAGTAAAATACAGCCTGTACCAGGATTACACATTTGTCAACAAGTACTGCTGCTGGAACATTTTATGTAACCAAAAAGATCAACAGACTTTTTATAATATGATGTACGAGTTCAATATTAAATTTTTCCTGCATAGCTAGTGGCTGGAATGCCATCTGCTGGGAAAAACAAGCTACTTGCTGGAACTACGAAACAAATACATTTTATTCTTTGTTTATAGGCGTTTCAGCAGTCTTTTGCAGTGTAATATCTAATCATATTAACAAGGGGACTAGTATGCAAATCACTTGTCAAATGACAGAACCTTTCCAAATAAACTTTTGCATAAAAGCACATACTGCAGATCTTGACGTAAAGCAATCATTGACCTGCTATATGTCAACTATCATTAAAATAGAACAATGTCTTACTCCTTGTCTGGCTTTGTCCTCGCTGTATTGTGCTGCCACCTCACTGAAGCGCATACCAGACTTTATCTTTTCCATTGCTTCCATACACTTGCCATGCTTTTCACAGAGAATGTGCCGCACCTGACGTGGGATTCAAAGGCACAAAAATGTGATGACATGATACAATATAAACAAGATGACATTACAGTGTCAAATGATAAAACAGAAACATTTTCATTTGAACGTCACTTTACATTTTTTAAGACTTTTTTAGGATAGACACTGAAAAGTATACAGTAACGTTACCTTAACAGCTGTACCTCCCTTCTGAGCCTTTTCTTTTTTGTCACTGTCCCCACTGCCTGATGCAGCAGCCCCTGCTTAAATGTGTATAGTTTAGCGTCTAAACGTAAATTACTACGACTAAACAGTTCAAATTTACATTTAAAATCTAATTTATACATTTAAAATAACCACATTAAATTAGGCGAATCGCACACAGATTATTCACACAGTGTACACTTAAACTAATTTAGAAAAAACACAACTACTTGAATTAAAATGAACCAAGACCACCATTTATTTAGACTGAAGTATATTAAACAAAACTAAACATCTTAAAGAAGCAGAGTAACATGTTTACAATCGTACATGCTAACATGCTAACATTTTTGCAAGCATTGACAAAATCTAACTTTACGCTGTGAATTTGCATACGGCGTTAGACGCCCAAATTAAACGCAATATTTATTTATTAATATCCACCTGTTGTTTACCTTTAGCACCTTTGCCACCCTTTCCTTTTGGTGGCATTTTCAATCTCCTCGCGTTTATGTTTCCACAGGACTTTTAGCTAACATAGCACACAAGAGCCACAGCAGTAACGTTAACTCACTCAGATTCCCACGCGGTTACCCTGATTATTAAACAGAAACAGTTTTTCCGTCAACATTTTTTTTTAAATATAAAATTGATTAGTTTCTGCTATGTACCAAAAACAAAAGCGTGGGTGAGGTCCTTAATCCACAAAAAAAAATATGTTTGGTGTAAAATGTTAGCTCTGCGCAGATTCGACTCGAAAGGATGCACTTCAATGCATTAAAGAAACATGATTTATGGGGGGGTTTAAAATGGTTTTCACTTTAGCTCTTATCGGTTAAAATGCATGATGATAAACAGAAGATATGATGATGTTTTAAGATCAATGATCAATTTTCCACTGTTTGTGAGTGCATGCGTGTTAAACAATTATACAGCAAGCTTGTCAGTTAAGGCATTTCTGCGCAATTCCACGCAATGAGGATGTTCGTGAACAACATAGCGCCGCAGACCCTCCGTCTATCCTATCTTTTTAAATATAGTATAAAACCACTGAAACATTATTAGTCTGTTTTAGATCTTACATTAATATACATTCATTTTTCATAAAATAAAACATTTGATTTTAGGCAGCTAAAGTCAAAACCAAAGGGATTCCGGTATGTCGATGAAGCCGTTGCATGGCAACACGACAACACAGCTGCTTTCTGTTGTCTGTTCCTGACTTGACAGATATGTGGCGTGTTTTAATAACGCATCATGACTCAAAAGGTAAAAAACATATATGAAAGACGTTTGTTTTCGAAAACATGCTTATATTTGTTTTAGGCATCTTATTTAGCACAAAACTATGTCTAGTGTTTAATTCTCCGGTGTTTCAGGTGTCTCCTTATCTAGCAGACATGTGGCCATGATCATAAAGCGGCAACAATGGATTAATAAAGAAGGTCTGTAAATTTAAAACATGGAGAATTATGACAAAGTGCTCACTCTTGGCAGAGGAGGAGCAGGTGTCGTGTTGTTGATGAAACATGTGGATACAAATAACTTATATGCTGTCAAGAAAATTAACGTGGACAGCTCTCGAAAAACAAAGAGCAAAGATGTCGTGCTGCAGGAGGCGGAAATTCTGAGGAGCATGAAGCACCCTCATATTATATCATGGATTGACACCTTCTTTGACTCAACGAATGACCATATTTACATTGTTATGGATTATTGTGACGGTGGAACACTTGATGACCACATCAAAGAGAAAAAGAACGGGGGATACTTTGCAGAATGCAAGATCATGCGCTGGTTTGTGCAAGTCGTCATGGCTGTTTGTTACATTCACAATGCAAAAATCCTTCACAGAGATCTCAAGCCTTCCAATGTGCTGTTGACCAAGAGAGGTGTGATCAAGCTTGGAGATTTTGGAATATCAAAGATTATGAACCACACGCTTGACATGGCCTCTACCTGTGTGGGAACCCCCTCTTATCTGAGTCCTGAACTCTGTCAAGATGTTCCATACAGCATCAAATCTGACATATGGGCGCTTGGCTGTCTGCTGTATGAACTCTGCGCCCTTAAACCCGCTTTTGAAGCTAAAAATCTCCTCAGTCTGTTTTACAGGATCATGAAAGGGGAGTACACCAAGGTCCCAGAGAGGTATTCAGATGACATGCATGCTTTAATTGATAAAATGCTGTCCTTGGTTCCAGAGAACAGACCAAGTGCAAGCAGGATTCTTAGCCTGGCTTATGCGCAAGAACATCTGGGAAACTTCATCGCGCATCATAAGGAACTTACAAAGGTTAATGCTGAATCCAGACATCAAACAAAAGAAGGATGTAATAACGCAAAGTCATCCATGGAAAGCGGAACAGACGGTTTCTTTGCTGTCTCTGACATGACACAGGGAACAGAGAATGAAGATAAAGCATCACACAGTGCTGATGATGAAGTCGTCCATGAAGAAACAGAGTCTGATTATTCAGAGGACTTTGATGAAGATGATAGCTTTTCATCCTCTGAGAGTGTTTCGAGGGACAATGTGTCCAACCTAGCAAATGTACTTGAAGAGGCGATTGAGGTGTCTAGTGGTATGTATGTAGTTAAACAACTAACCAAATCAATTAACAATTTAATCAGTCATTCATTCTAACAAAAAGCACAATATCTTCAACATTTAAATATATTAACATAATGTTATTTAGTCCTAATTAGGATATTGGGAACATTGTGAAGTTTATAAGTGTAAACATCTACTATTGATTTGATCCATTTCAGCACAATTAACATTATATTTTCACTTATATAAATATGTATAATCAGAGGCGCCGCCAGGAATTTTTGGCCCCATGACAAAAAAACAAATTAGGCCCCCTCTGGGCAGCTGTTGTCACCACATCTCTAGGACCTAGCTGTCCCATCATAAGCTTTACATAACGTCTTGGTTACGTATGTAACCTCAGTTCCCTGATGGAGGGAAAGAGACGTTGTGTCGAGAACGACAGATGGGGTTCGCCTTTAAGAACCAATCAACTCTGACTACTATAGAAAAGGCCAATGAAATTTGTCGAATGAAATTTGCATGCCAATCTCCGCCCCCGGATGTCCGGTATAAAATGAATCCGGCATGCTGCATTCATTTACCTTTTGTTCTTCAGAGCCTGAGAGCCTCTCATGACTGCAGCAGAATACGATATGTGTTTGTGGCATAAGGGACACAACGTCTCATTCCCTCCATCAGGGAACTGAGGTTACAGACGTAACCAAGACGTTCCCTTTCTGTCGGTCTCTCAACGTTGTGTCGAGAACGACAGATGGGGTTGCCTATGGAAAACGCCACAACGCTGTATCGCGTCACAATCTCTAGCGATGTGACGGTAACAGGCCTGGGTGTGTCAGCTCGATGCTTTCGCAAAACTGTCACCTTCCAGTGTGGTGGTCGGGGGGTTCCAGAGCTTTCTTGGAGAAAGATGGGTACAGCCCTGACCGGTAACCTTTCACGGACGGAGGCCTTAGCTCTCTGCTGGCGAGAGGCCGTCCGGCTCGGGTTTACACCGCAACTTCCTTAATTAGGGATGCGCTGCAGGCGCAGTTTTGGCGGGTGGGTTTTGGCTGGCGGGTTTACGCTCGCAGAGGTCCCCACATCACTAACGGCGCTAACACAGGCGGACCTCGAGGCCGTAGCCACCAATGTCACAGCCCGGGTAGCAGACGAAATGGTGGCTGGTTCCCGTAGGAAGACAGCCACCCGTGACCGCAACTTCTGTATGACAATCTGCCCGCAGTGCGGGCAAGATGTGTCAACGAACGCTGCTTCAGCGTGCTGGATGCCCAGACACCTAAAGGCCTGTTTATACACGAGCCTGGCTCCACTTCGCGAGCCTCCGCTGTCCACGGCCAACTCCCTAAACGGACGAGACGTTTATTCTTGACGCGTTCACCGTTGAGATATTCTTTGAAACGACAGGGGGCGCAAAAACTAAATCGTTCTGTAACTCCGAAGGGAGTAGAAGAAAAGCAGGAATTTTACCGGAACTACGTCAGATCATTCAGAATGGCGTCTTGAGAGCAGCTGCTCAGAGATTTTGTGTTGTTGATACTATCAAAAACAGGGCTAAAACGTTGATGGAATGTTCACCCACTGCATGCCACAAAACGTGGAGATGTAGAATACATCGCTCTTGTTAAGCAGGATGCATGTGCTGGACGGGGAAATGCATTTTAAACTATTGTTTGTTGTTTTAATAGGTTAGGGACTGCTTAATGTACATTGCCATAGATTAACCCATTATATGTCTTTATGTTATATAAAATGAGAAGATATAAGAACAGTTCAAAAGCGCAATGTTTATAAATATGGTTTTATTCCGTTTCAATCAAAATAAATTAACATCATCCCCTCAAAACAATAAAATGAGCAGATTTTTTTTATTTAGGAGCACATATATGCCAATAAGAAAATAAAGTGGACAAGTAAAATTGAATTTCCACACCAGGGTTATTATAGTGCTAAACGTTTCCCTGCACTGATTAAATGGTAATTAAAGGTAGGCTAACAGTAGTCTGTTGCTAGCTAGCTTATTTCACTATGGACAATAAGCCAACAGGTTAATACCACTCACAGACTACAGGCTACCCACCTTTCTTGGTTAAAAACTGGTTTATAGTTTGACACACTTTCCTTTGTCTTTCCTCTCTCTTTTCTCTCTTTCCATTTTTGAAAACCAGATTTTGATTTAACGTTACTAGGCAACATTGTGGTCACTGTAGTTCTGGCGCATCTACTGACTGCAACTAACCATTTCATGCTGCGTGGTCGGTCAATATGGATGTTTACTTTTTGGTCAATGGGGATTTTTAACTTTTACTGCCAAAAGCAAATAAATCATTAATTTTATTATTATATAAATATATATACTGAATGATGATGGTTTAATCATTTTATATTCATTTTTACCTAATTTTCTTGGAATTGTCCCAACTTTTCCCCCCTATTCGGCGCCCCTGTCTATAATAATATATATCAAATTAATAATATATAATCATTATTTTTCCTGTAGCTCAGGTGGTTAGAGCAACGCACTACTCAAAGGTCAAGGGTTCGATCCCAAGGATCACACATACTTAGAAATAAAAATGTATAGTATAATGCAATGTAAGTCGCTTTGCAAAAAAGCGTCTGCCAAATGCGTAAATGTAAATTTAGTAAAGTATTTGATATAGTTCAACTAGGTATTACTTTTTACATCTCTGAATATGTCTTCAAAGCAACAATGTTAAGTTGATTCTGTATACGTTTAAGTAAAATTCATTCTCTTTTGATAGTTTTGTCAAATGATGAGGACAATTCTGACTATCCGGATGACTTTGAAGAAGCAGAGGAGGATGACGTGGCTGAAGTTGTGAACTCTGCCATCGAAATCATGAATTATGTCTCAGAAAATGACTGTTTAGATGTGGAACTGCCGGAGCTCAAAGATGCTGAAGGCTTCTCAGTCACAATGAAAATGTTGAGAGAGAAATACATGGGTAAACACACAGAAATAAGTTTTTTTCATGTGTGTAATTTTTTTATACATATAAACAGCCTGTTCTCTTTACTGGAATTACAGAAGATGTTGGAGTCTCAGTTTATGAGGAAATGAGTGAACACTTTATGAATGGCCTTACACCTGAGGATCTACAGCCACGGTTTCAGCACAGGATCGGGACGGACCATCTGGAGACCTGCTATCTTATATTCAATTTTGACCAAGAAACTACATGCTGAGTCACACCTCAGATAATGCTAGAATTGTAATGTATTGATTATTAAAAACAAAAAACAAATAGTAATATATTTAAACACACAGAATGTACCTGGGATTATAAAACAATAGATTGCTGTTATAGATGTATCCCAACTCTATAAAATAACTAAAGTAAGGATTTTAATGTATGCGTATGTGTAGGCACTTTGTCTAAATGTTTTTTGTATTACCAGTAGGTGTCACTCTACAGTCAGAGAATGAGACTGTTCAGAAAATGACCCAATTCCTATATTCTATCAGCATCACATCACCATAAGGACTGATGTAAGAACTTCTGCTTCTTTAAATCACAAAATATTAAATACAGTTATTATATCAACTCTACCCATTCAGCTGCATTTGAAAAGATACTAACCCGGTCCGTTTCATTATTTTCCATTCATTCTCTCAACATATCCATTAAACAATGCTTGTAAGTGTGGGAACAGTTGAAAAATTATCGTCATGGGCTGAATTTCCTACTGTGGTGTTAGTCTTGCATTCAAATGTAAAACAGAAACCCGAAGTCTTATGAGACACAGCTGCAGTTCTATTCCACAGGTTTTGCCTCTGTCCAGATTATTCCAATAGGAAATTGGCCATCTTGATTTAGAAACCGCCATGCATATCTGCAAACATGATCCTTATATTATATTTCCATTATGATGTTCATAGTCTGCCAGACAAAAGTGTTTAGTATTCATCATGCATCATTTGTACTGAAGCATCACTTATCCAGTAAATTGTCAATGGAAACAAAGGAAACTGTAGCTAGGGGCAACAGCTCTGCCCCATTACAGAAAATAGTAACAATACTCGCTACTCACAGGGCAGATCTTTCCACAGAAAACAGTTGGCAAAATCAATCTGGTTATAGTATCCACGTTCTGTTGAAATATCAATGTAAATTTGAAACAAATACTCACAGAAAATTGGGTCAGTCTTAAATGTGCCACATTTTCCCTTTTTATCAAACTTCTATGGTGTAATTATGGAAAATAAATTTCTTTATAAATCCAACTCCAGAAACCCAACTGGTCTAAGGTATAAAATTTGATGTTTTTATACTGCAGATAGAGTGGAATAAACAGATGTAAAATTCCTAAAGCTACAAACCTAAAAATCTGTACTTCACTTGAACTCAAGACATAAAGGTTGTCACTAAACATTATACATTTAAATTCAATCCCTTCATCCAGGTAATGTTCTGGTAGAAGAGAGTAAAACCTTTTTTGAGGATTCATCATTCAGGATAGAGCTTTAACAAATTTCCATAAGCCTGATGGATCGTCTCGTGTGTTTCTTTATTTATCTGGCTCTGCATGTGGATGAATGTATGAGAGATCAGGGTAGTCACAGGCAGGTCTGAGGCCTCTATAGCTTGTTCAATAAAGCCTGTCAATATTTCATCCATACAAAAGCTAGTGACTGGAAATACTCGTCGCATGTTTGGGACTTTGTGCTGAAGTTTGATGCATTATTGATCGATCTGTGCATGAGTGCACCAGCCTTCAGCTCTTATGTGCCTTTCTTTTTACTTTTATTGTTTGAAAATCATTTTGAAATGAGGTTAGAATCTGATAAAGATTCTGTATGTAAGGATGAGTTTCTTTTATGCATTTGCTTTGAAGAAAAATAAATAAGAAATGTGACAAATGCTTTTTTTTACTTATCTCTTGTTGTATTTTTAATCAGTGCTTTAATCACAAGCTCAAAGTCGTGTTGGCAAAAAAGACATATTTGTGACAATCACTAATGTTCTCATTATTTTTTATGACTTGGCACATTAATAGTGAATAGAAGTTTATTTAAAGAAATATAGTTCACCCAAAAAATAAATAAATAAAATTCTGTCATCATTTAATCTGTATAAAATTCTTTGTTCTGTTGAACACAAAAGAAGATATTTTGAAGAATGTAGAAAAGCAAACAGTTCTGGGGCACTTTTGACTATTGTAGATTTTCCTACTATGGTGGTCAATTGTGGCCAAAAACTGTTTGGAAACAAGCATTCGTCTAAATATCTTTCTCTGTGTTCATCAGAACAAATACATTTTATACATATTTGGAACAATTTGAGGTGACTAAATTAAGACAGAATTTGTATAGGTTTGAACTAGGAATTTTTAAGGTCCTACTTTGGTTTATGGAGTGTCCAATAACAAGTTTATGTACCGAGAAGGTGTAAAAACACTATTATTTCGTGATAATAGGCAGTTATTCATATCTTACTTCTTGACTGACTCTCAAATGGTTCGTTGTGCGATTCATCTGTCTAATCCCCTTCTTTCCTCTAGCCTAGTCTGATGTGATTGGTCTACTGTGAATGAGGCTCACGAGCTACAGTGTTTGGGGAAGAAGAGGGAAGTTTTCGTGGGCAGTGCTAGCAAAACGTAGTCGGGCACTATATGTGGTGACGTAAATCCGCGACAGTTTGTGAATCGGAGTAGGGACGACTCGTCTTCATGATCAGAGTCGACTCCCTTTATTCCAGGCCAATAACTTTGATATTCTTTCACCTTCGGATTTATAACTTGGCAGACTGCTTACTTTCAAACATGCCAACATTACACACTGCATGAAATCTCATGTTGCATACTCTTTAACAGAATAAAAAAATTTAAAAGCAGAAACTGACTGAGCATTATATATTTTTGATGGTATATTAATGTGATTTAAAAGCAGAAACTGACTGAGGATTATATATTTTTGATGGTATATTAATGTGATTTATTTTCTACAATAGTTATAAAAACCTTTGTCATTTTTGTGACTAGTCGTGTTATTATTTTTCTGGGAATTAGGTGGGCTAGTGAATGGACTGTATTCATAGCTGACTGAGTTTTTCAAAGCCAAAACCTTTTTTATCAAGCATGATATTCCAGTGAGAATTGAAGTAGAGTAAAGTAAATGAGAGGAAACTCAGGCTAACATGTTTCCCCTGACCTTTAATAGATAGCACATGTCTGGCCAACATTGCAGTAAGATAACATACATCATCATACAGCTCCCATGTGTGTTCTATTGAAAGCAGATTTTTTCATTTTTATCAAATTCCATTTTTTTTTCTGGAAATATATTAGTTCCAGCAACCAGATATATTTATTCCAGATCATAGGAAGGAAGTAAGGAGAAAAACAAACATCAAAAACACTGCACAAAGGCTGAAGCTCACTGCATTAAAGTTCTGTCTTTCTTCTGAGCAAAGAACACTACAAACAATAAAAGCCTCCAGGTCAACTTTAATGTCTGTTTCATTCTTTATGTCTGGGTCTTAAATATTGATGCTCTATATTGTTTCGTGTGAAACGGGCTGACTGGGGACCGGTAGGCATTAGAGGAGTAAAGTGGAAGATGGTGACAGTATCCTGCACTCTAACCCGCTCGGGCTACCTCTCCAGAGACAGCACAGATCACAAAACATCTCGCCGTGAAAAGCAGGCCTATTCTAACCCGGGACCAGAGTTACCCAAAACAGCACTGCAAAGTACATCTAACTCATAAAGGACTGTGCATGAAAGAGAATTTTCCTGAAGAGAACTTTATCTGATCTCACAATGTTGAGCTTATGGGAGGATAAAAATATCTATGACAACAGCTGTCCAAATTGCTTTAGGAGAGTTCACATGTAACATATAGACAGGGTTGACAGATCTGCATAACAAAATCAGCCCGAAGACCAATGAAAGCTTTCCCAAATACCAAAACTCAAAATGTGTTACTCACACATCTAAAATACATGCTTATTTTAAATACTTTAATGTATTACAGTCACTGTGCATTGCACACAATTTCTTCTTGAAGAAATATAGCAGTAATCATAAATACACATTGTTTTCATGTTGTTTTTAGCTGTTTTCAACTTGATCTTCCCCTTAAGAATGACAGATGATGTATAAAATATATCCACCTTCAAGCCCTGGAATAAAAAATAACCCATTGCAACAAAAAGTGTGGTGTATAAAACTGTGGACCTGGCAGCCCTGTGTATGTTTATTTGATACGTCTTTGAAAAACTCAATAATATACACGAAACATTTGGAATATAATAGTATTGTGGCTTTTCTCTGTTTGTTAGCTTTGAGGTTATTTATAGCACTGTAAAAAAAACTGTAAAAAATATATTTTCACTGAATTTCAAAAATTCCAGAATATTTAAAAGAATCTGTAAAATTACAGTTTTTTACAGTGTACTCTTAAAAGTTGAAAAATAGGCATTTAGCAGATATACACATTTAAAATCTAAAATTGTTCTCTTCAAGCTCAAGTCCAATAAAATACTCTGCAGAATAAGAATCTAGAAACACACAAAAGAAAACTGCTCATATTAGACAAATTCTTGATCTCTTTAACTAATGTGATGATCTGACACCATGAAAAAGTAAAGTGGGAAGTTTTTTAAGTACTGCACAGACTTTAAGCTAATAGAGAACAACGTTCACATTTCCTTTCAACGCCTCACCCTGCATGACACATTAATCACAAACGATGAGAGCAGGTCGAAAGCAATTACATGTTAGAAAGCGATGTCATGGCACATAATTTCACTTTATTACCTGACATGAAGGAGACCTTGAGGTGTGAGTTCTGGTTCCATATCCTTCCGTTGCAGTGGGGCGTTTAATAAGAGCTATTGTAGATGTCCTTGTAAATGATCAGTTTCAATAGAGTGCACTTGTGGAGTTTGTAGTGTGCTCCTCAGAGGATTATCCAACGACCAGTCAAGATGTGAAAGGGGTCTGCTTCTCAGATGAAACCGGCAGAAAGTCATTTTCAACTTTATGTAATTGATTTCAGAATGTACGTATCTCACGATCTCGCCTATGATGTGGTAAAACTCTACCACACGAGGGGTTATGTGGATATTATCATTGAAATTGATATATTTAGTCATTGTTTGAATGGGATGTTCCAGTAGATCTGGTTTCATTCAGTGACAGGATTTTGTCCTTGAATGACAGTTACATTATAGACAAAGTGTTTAAAGGCCACCTGGGCAAGATTACTGGATGCAGAGGGAGCAAGATCAATTTTACTTCCTCAGATCCTATAATCCAGTTTCTAGGGAGTCCAATACTATAGCACTTGTTCTCATTCTGCAACAGTCCATAATCCTTTTTTCGCAAAGTATCATTGGTCAAGTAGCAAAATGAACAAACAAAATGAGATGATGTCTCTACAATATAAGAAAACCTTTTTAACTTAACAGGTGTCTTCATTGTTATTCATGATATTGTAAACAGCATTATTTATTGTCTTTGTCAGTTTATATTTATAAACTTTTAATATAATTCAAACACTAAAATCTATATTAAATCTATTTTAACATTGTGTTTTTCTGTTATTTGTTTTATTCCTTGTTTCAAAACCACTGGGTTTTATTAAAAAACGTTTATGAATTGAATTGTACACTAACTAAACATATCAAAAAATGTGAGGAAAGTTAAATTGGGATTTGGTCCACTCAAGTGTGCAATTTTGGGATCCATCAGTTTTTAGTTCAGGCATCTTACTAACAGAAGGATCATTGGAGTTTGTTAGTAACCTTTTCGGTTTTCTCATAATTCCCAGAAAAGCTCTCATTACAGTGGCCTGACATTTAGAGGTTTAGAAATGTGTGTTTATGGAGGAAAACAGCATCACATTCCTCAAGTGTATGTTATCATAGCAGCCCTTTACTACAGATGAAGTTTCTAATCTCATTTGTGCGTGTGATTATACATAATCGTGGATATGACAGAGTCTTGTGTTCAAAAAATGTTGTATCGGTGGAGGTAAAATCTTTTTACTAAAGCTTGTATTTAGTTTTAATAAGTGCATTTTTCGTAGAGTATTCAATATTTTACCAATAGAATTGAACTATGGGGTTATCAACGTGCTTAACTGAATTCTGCCCCTTCAACAGTCATTTCACAATTTCTAAAGCCTGTTTAATAAACTGTTTTATTTCTTATACTTATATGATTAAGTAGTAGTATGGAGGAACAATTAAATATTCATTAATTCATCAATCCTTTTTATCAGGTAGGGTTAGAGGTGTGGTAACAGTAGAGTTCGAAAATAAGCAGTTATGTCAACATGGAGGATCTGAAAAGAAAGAAAGAGGTTTGAGGTTTAATAATCTATTTAATCAGTAATGAAACGATATTTCACCTAATACAACCATACAAGAAAAAAATAAGAAAAATAAATAAATGTTATTTACGAATTAAAAAATAACTGTTCATCTTTATACACCAGCAGACTATTATTGACACACCATTTATGTATAGAAAAGATATATTTCAGCCTTATTTGGGATTCAACTAGCGCCTTAAATAGATAAAAAAATAACACTTTGTCCTTCAAGAGAAAGTATAATAGCCATTTTTGGCAACAGTACAACTTCTATTTTATTTTCCCAAAGATACTTACAACCAAAAATATAAAACACTTTTTTAAAAACAAAACCCAACTGTCCAATAATATTTAAAGAAGAAGAAGAAATAGACAATTGTGCTTTCCTTTCTGAGATTGTAATCTAAAATATACTGTGCACTACCTACCATAACAACCTGTGAATGGCAATAAATTCTCTCTTTTCTATTAATGAAGTATGTGGAAGACAATGGCAAAAGGAAATGTCTAGAAGGCAGAAGTTCATTCCTTCATGTTTAATTTGCCATTATCGAACAACCAAGGGTGATGATGGCAGGCGTCTTTAATCTGCCTGGGAATGAATGCCCATAACCTTTTCAGCCCAATCTCTCAAATGGGTCCTCTCTTGAATAATCATGACAGGGAGGAAAGCAGACAGACACTTTTAACAAATAACCTTTTACAACGTCATCCATGCGAGAACCCTTACACTTTTTTAATCTCTGCAAGCTCAACCTTTAAAAGCCGTTTCAATAGCTAATTACTGAATCAAACGTGAAGAGCTGAATTCAGATTCTCTGCTTTTTGAGATCGAGCCCAACCTGCACTGCTACTTGGATGCAGTCTGTGGTGCTAAAATGATGTATTTAGAAAAAAAATCTTGAGGGTTTAAACCAGAGAAGTCTGCATTTCTTATAGTGGAGTTGTCAGCTTCAGCTAATTGTGAATGCTTGAAGGGTTCTTGTCCTTTTTGGGAGTGCACAGGCCAACAGCATGAGGCTGGGAAATAAGCTGCTCTCATTTGGTGAAAAGAACAAGTCATCTTCAGGGCATGAAGTCAGGTCAACCACTTTTTGCCACTCTTTCTCTGTCAAACACTGTTTTATTGTTTCATTGCCGGAAGACAGATATGAATCATGATGAAGAAACTTCAAAATAGAGTTTGGGAAGAACCATGGGCTGGTGCTCGGAATGACAGTCACATCCTTAGAAGAGAGTAGGACGGCATTGTGACACGTCCAGCATTCATGCAACAAATACACTGATTTAAAGGTTCTGTGTGTCATTTTTTGAAGGATCCATCGACAAAAATGCAATATAATATAAATAACTATGTCTTCAGAGGTTTATAAAGATCTTACATAATGAAGTGTTCTGTTTTATTACCTTAGATAATAAAGCTATTTCTATCTACATACACTTCTTAAACGGAATTCATAAAGCGTGTTTATATAGAGCACGTTTTGTAAATACTTTATCTCCTGTAAATACGCGAAAACGTGACGACATTTTGGACAAATTCACAACCTCACCACTAGATGGCGCAACATTTTATACACTGGACATTTGATATAATCCTATTGGGGTAAATCAATAAAAACATTGTCTTACCTCTGAAGTCTCACAACGTAGGTTTCAAACTACACATGCATGCGTCGAACCTGCACTAAAAAATAAATAAATGGATTTTGACATCGCATAAAATGAGGATTATCCTCAGGTCACTAGGCTTCTTTAATCTCAGCACCATTTCTTTAGATTTTCATATAGAGTAACACAACAGTACATTTCACTTGACACATTACCTCAGGAAAAGTTACAGGGAGCCAATACAAAACCAACATGAGCTACTCGCCTTCAGGACAAATACGATCACATCTTGTTAACTACAAAGACCTGTTGTTTATGTTTACCATTAGGGTTAAATTAAGATAAATAGAATTTCATGCGCAATACAAAGTCCCGGGGCTTGTCAGTCTGACTCTTATTTGTTCTAAACGCATTTGACTGTCTTATGTGAACACAATATGTATAATTGTACTTGCTCAGTCACCATTCACTTTCATTGTATCTTCTGTACAACCAGTGAAAGTGAATGGTTACTGAGGCCGTCAGTCCTTTTGTGTTGTACAGTTTCACAGCAACATGTAAAATAACCACATATTTTATTTTTGTATTGTATTCACAATTAACTCATTATTTATTTGAAACAAACTAGAAATGAAAAACTTCCCTTGTATTATTTCTTAAATACTTCACATTATTTGTAACAAAAATAATTAATTTCAAATAACGGAACTAAACTGCATTTTTAAAACAAATTAGTAATAGAGAAAGTATTTTTACTATAAACAAACTAATACTGTCTGTGCTTTTCTTGGATTTTTGCATTTAAAGGGATCATTTGACTCGGCTTAAACGAATATAATTTTTTGCTTTAGATGTAATACAATGTGTATACAAGATTTAAGGTTAAAAACTCTGTACTTTCCACATACATGTTTGTATCTCGTCTTTGTTCGACTCTCTGAAACGTGTTGATATTTTACAAAGCTCATCGCTCTGAAAAGCGAGGTATGCTGTGATTGGCCAGGTCACTAGTGCGTAGTGATTGGTGGAATACTGCACAGAAACGTAACGCCTCTTACCATATTCGGAACATCAGGCTGCGACAGTACAATGAGATTAACAAGACCGCCCACCTTACTTGTGTATACACTTAGTCAAATCATACCACAAAGTGACGTACATGCGTGGGGGTGTGGTTACACGAGGCGATTCAAGCAGGTCTGGGTTCACATTCGCTTTTAGATAGAATGCATCTTTTGTTCCGACACCTAAATTTTAGCAATTTAACGTGTCTAATACATGCATGGGCAACTTATAACACACCAAAGAACCAGAAAGACACGTATTTCCGACATATGACCCCTTTAAGAAATATCAGCATGTCCACGTTTGCACTGAACATGGCGGCCCCTGCTGTTCAAAAAATGTATTGCGATTCAGTTCAGTTGGTGAATCGTTACATCCCCACCTTTAACTGAATCAAAAGGCAAATAATCAATATTATACACAAAATGCAGTATATATTATCTGATACATTTCACTATTGTACGAACACAATACATGTTCTTGTCATGCAGGGCCACATATGCATCACAAATCACTCCTTAAGCAACTTGTTCCGGTCAACGTTTCAAAAAGCCTTGTGAAAGTGCAAAATATTTCTCAAGTAAAATCCCTCTGAGGTGCCATTTCATGCGCAGCACTTGAGAAGAAATGGCAAGCTCACTGCAAGGGCATTAAAACCCCCCACGAGTCTGTTCCAAGCTCTTACCCACAATGCTCTAATACTCCTCCGAGACACCAGTCACAGACTGTTTTGCGGTTCACTCCAGAGAGAAATGCGGCACAGCGCAACCGACCCTACAGACTGGTACAGAGCCAATGAAGCTTGAGGAAGACAACAGCATCCTGCAGCCGCCCCACTGCTTCTGCTGCCTCCTGTGAGGACAAGACACATGTGCTTCAGTCTCCAACTGTGTGCTGACATTAGCATCAACAAAACCAAGAGCTGGGAGATGTTTTAAACAGCTCTTCTATAGGACAATGTGGGCAGATATATGATTGGCACAAAGGACAAACACATTTACCCAGACGTTTGCAATTTTAAAGAAAAAGCAAACTGTATCTTTTCATGCGTTAAAAAAAATAAATCAAAAATAAAGTTGTGTGTTCAAAACGGACTCCTAGTCTTACCCAGATTCACAACTGTAGCATTTATAATATTGATTTATAATTTGACTTGTCAGGTCAGATTTGGTGGGACATCATCATTTGACCTAAATCTACGTTTAAGGGACAGTGCACCCAAAAATGAAGATTCTATCTACATTTATTCACCCTCACGTTGTTTGAATCCTTATACATTTCTTTGCTTTGTTGAACACAAAAGAAGATATTTAGAATAATGTAGGAAACTGAACCGTTTTGGGGCACTATAGACTATATCATAGTAGTTTCATTACCAAGGAAGTCAATTGTGCCCCAAAACTGTTTGGTTAAAAATATTCTTACACATATTTTCAGATGAACATCAAAGGTTTTACATATTTTTGTGTACATTTTTTTTGTGCGAACAAAACCTTTTTAAGTTGTAAAATAACCTGCGTTTCAAACAGAGATGGCAATAGAGAGACAAAAGTTCTTGCCGATGTTGCCACATTTTATTAATGTTATTTTCTCTTTATATAACTAATTTGACGTTGGGGAAATCAGATCTGTCAGGGTTGCCGTATTGTTACTTATTTAACCAAAAATCTCACTTGATTATAATCATTTAATAACAATAAAAATAGTAAGAACAATAATACTACTACTATTAATAATAATAATATAATATATTGATACAAGCATAGATAACAGATAACAGATAGACTGAATTGAATGTGCCTTTAAAAGCATTTTGGTTGCTTTTCTTTACATAATGTATTGAAGCTTACATGATCAACTTAACCAAATGAAATAGCTGTAGGCTCTGGTTTGTATTGGGCCTGTAACATGGAACAGTAATACGCTTCAAGCCACTCAAGCTGATTTCTCCATGAAAGCTTTCAATCCCTTGGCAGGTTCAAAACAGAAATCTGGATGCGTGCAAGTCAAGGTTGTTCATCCCGTTTATTATGAGCACCTGAACTTATTAGGTAAACACTGCGCCCTGAATAAATCTGCAGTTAATCTTTCATCCACATGAAAGGCAGATTAGATTAAATATCAAAGGGTTAGACAGAAGCAGGCAGGACGCAGGAACATCAGGCCCCGGAGAATGACAAGTTTTTTTTGGAGAGGTGTTTACACAGAACGTGCACTTTTGGATCAAAGCCCTCAGGTGCTCTTTTTCATTCATTTATCAGCTGACATTCAAATCAGCCAGTGCTTAGTCAAAGGATCATGTTTCAGAGGATTCGGCTTTCTGAATGACCCGTGTTTTTCTCCCGTCATTGAAAATTCAGTTAAATTATTTTTGTCTTAGTGACCACAGTAATCATAATAATTCATATCATCAGAGAATTCATATAATTATAACTCATTAGAGGAGGATGGTGAGCTGAAACCGAGCGCACACCACCTCGTTCAGTTGTAGAAGGGTTGCCAGGTCCCCCCTTTTCCCGCTGAATGGGTCAACTTTTAAAGTCCCTATGAAATACTAATTTGAGTTATATTTAGTTTGAATAAGTTAGCCTTTAGGATATCTGTAAACTAGTGTGATCCAAAAGATTTCAGCATTTATAACTTACATGATTCTCGCTTCCGTCAAATGGATCAACGATTTTTATGACATCACTCTACACTTCCGCTTCTCATTTGTTTTTTCTGACCAATCATAATCTTTCTAGATTGTAGAGAATCTAGCTTCAACCCCAGCTATTGGCTAATAAGAAATGCAGGAGCCGCTCAACATCTCACCTTAAATTTCTGTGCCAGAAGAAGTCACATTAGTGGATCGAACAAAATTGCGGATTACAACTGTTGCTGTGAGTGAAAGATGGATTGATTCTTTAATCATAAAAGTAAGTCATTTATGAGAATGTATATGAGTAATGCAGTGACTTTCAAGAATACAGTAGATTGTTTGTTTGCTTATTAGTGACTAAAATAGCAGTTTTAAGTTTGGGATTTAGATCGGGTTCATTGAGTTAATTTTTGGCCATTGAGCTGGCTTTGTTATTAAGATCTGGCAACCCTGGTTGGGGACATGCTAAGAGATAAAATACTGACAACCTTACACCTAACATGTTTCGGTATACTAAGTGAGTTTTCTGAGTTGACTTGATATCCCACTGTGATAGTATCTATGTATAGGTGATAGGAGACCTCAGAATGAATCAGAGGAGCATTACAAAAAGATACAGATCCCCTGAGTGAGATTCCCACAAGGAATGCCCCTAGATAAAGGGTTAAAGGAATCAATCATCCTGCTGATATCAACTGTAATCCAATTCCGTCATCAACCAGATTGGGATCTATGACCACGCTCCAGCTCTTAGGGCGTTTTAGAGGTCCTGCACCTCCAGAGATATGTTCAGATCTTGAAGAAACTCAAGTCCATCATTCTCTGTCAGACACGGCCATAAAGCCTTCAGGCTCAGGGTGGCTGCTGTGATTGATGGCTCCTTGTGAGATTAATCCCGGTTGAGTCCAGGAAAGTAATGATCTACTGGCTGCTTAGATCCTCATTGCTCAGGAGTTAAGGCTTTGCTTCATCACTCAGTTGGCTGGGAGCCACGCCTGTTATTTCTAAAAGACAGGTGGTACTTCTCCACCGCTCGCCCCTTAAAGTATGATACATTTCTTCTACGGACTGCATTGAAAATATATAGCGTTAATATATTGTGGAGAAGTGTAATCAATAATTCATGAATTGAGAAAATAGGGCAACCAGCAAATGTATTAAATATGGTTGACAAATTTTACTGCATTGAAACTTGAACGTGCAGGCAAGAATGGTTTTGTCTTGACTTATGGTGTACAGGGATAACGTCTTATTGACTTAATGATGAAGGGATAGCTCAATTCAAATTCAATTCAGATTTTATTTTGTAACACTTTTCACAACACTGCGTTTTATTTATTCTTTATAGCGAAGTACAGGCAAACAAGTTAAAATGACAAAAGATGTGTGAAATATAAGGTATCTTAAAAATATACTATTTAATTCAATACGATACTACGATAGCGTCGCAATGCTAAAGCTTCGTAGATGTTCATTTAAACGTTTTGTTTAAAAAGCCATGAGTGCTTTCGCATTTCTCTTGTACCTTTAATGGCACCAAATGCAGCTCAGTTTCTTAAAAAAAATGTGTGTCCAAGGTTTGGATGAGTCATTTGGGTCTTAAATAATTAAGTCTTTTCGAATAAAATAAACAGTTGAATGATTCACTGTCTTAGTTAAAAAGTATTTCAACCACAGGACAAAGATGTTGTAAAGGTTTCGCTTCTTTGCTGGAGGAGATCACATATTTACGAAACACACTCTGTTGAGCAGTTTGTTCGTCAAGGGCTACAACACGACGAATTCCATGCAAGGTGACCTGCGGTGTCGCCTATGTAGATAGAAAAAACTCCATCTAAAGTGATAAATCATAACCCTTCATTATGTAAGGTCTTTATAGACCTCTGAAGACATAGTAATGTACTAAAATTATATTACATTGAACTTCTGTCAGTAGATTCTTCAAAATATTACACACAGCACCTTAGTATGCAGCAATTTTTTTATGTGGATTGTTTCATGACATCTGTACGATTGGTCTTCAGTTTTTATCACTTCGGAAGATGTAAACACTTGTTTTTTGGTTTCATTTTTTTTTTACTCTATTTTAAAAAGCTCACATATATAAATCAATTCTATGCAAAAATTTCTGCATTTAGCCTGAAAGACTTTCTTTCTTTCAAAGTGGTCTATAGGCAGGTATTCTCATTAATGAAGTGTTCTAAATTGGGATTGTTTTCATCTATATTTGTTATTTGAGAAATTTTGGTTAATTTTTTAGATCGGAATAATGAATAACCACCGCATTGCACAGAATTGTAATACCATTTGGTATTGTGATAGTTCAGCGGGTGAAATATCGTCATATATGTTAACGGTATTGTGACAACCCTATAGGCCGATTGTAATAGAAAAACTCGGTTTGAGTATCAAATGACATAATTATATACTATAATTTTATATGATATAAACATAGTTAAGAAGCGTAGAGTCTTTCATATGTAAAAGGTAAAACTGCCTAACAAACAACTGTTCTCCAGAATTCACTGTTATTACCCGTTCTTCTATTTAAAAGCCAAGCAGTTGGTGCTCCGCTCACCACATCACAAAACGGAAAGTACACATTTCATTAAGCACAGTTTGTGCACATCTATTCCGATAGTTTCCAGAAATCTGTCTCAAATTGGGCAGCAGCTGGTAAAAGGGAGGGGGGTGTGAAAATGGTTCAGTTATCTGTGGAACAGATGGGACTAAAATGGGCTGTTTCAGAGATGTTCTAGGTGTCAGGGAGTCATCAGGTAGATGCAGCTGCCTCAGGTGTTCATGAGCCATCAGAGGCGGCCTGATGGATTTTACTGCTCATTACGTCCAACCACGTGCAAACACAAAACATACACTGCAATAGTAGTGTAAACCCGGATTCCAGCAGAAGCACAGGGTCACGTGAAGGGCATTTCTGAGCTATTTTTGTGTCGTCCTGAGATGCTGTTCCTACTTGTGCGGCTTATCTGTAGCATTTAAATGTCATCCCAAGGTCATCGAGGCATCTTTTCTCCCTAATCATATGATGTCAATGATATTTATTTGCTCTGACAAAGTGACAGTGTGACATATGAGAGTGATTTGTACGTAGTGACAGCTCCAGCTCTGCTAAAACACACTTTCAGGCAGATCTAATTAATTTGTTGTTTTACATCACATTAAGGGATGAGGTGACAAATGATATAACAAGTTGTTCTAGATCTTCTCATTACTCGTGTAATTAAGATGGTAATTAAAGGGGGTTCCACCGCAGACTAGGTGATGAAGCTAAGTGGGAATTAACATTACATTTAGGCAATGAGTCGCATGTAAGACTGACTCATTATCACAGGCACAGAACAGCTCGATTGACAAGATTTACTGAGGCTTTGATTTAAGGGCAACTTTAATGTCAAAGCTTTGATTAAAATCTCTATCGGTTCAAAATGCTCATTAAAGTTTCTATTAGATCATCTTAAAAAACGGCACCACTGTAAAAATATATGATGACTGGCACCAAAGACTATAAAAACATTTTTCACGGCTCTTTGGAATACTTGATTCTGATTGGTCAGTCATGAAACATGTTATTCCTGGATAACAATGAACGATACTAACTTAAAGGAGACATATGATGCGAATACTGTACGTGTTTTTCTGTGTCTTTGGTGTGTTATAAGTTGCCTATGCATGTATTAGACACGTAGAATTGCAAAAATGAAAGTGTCGGAACAAAAGATGCATTCTATGTTAAAGCGAATGATCACCCAGATCTGCCTGAAACGCCTCGTGTAACCACACCCCCACAAATCTACGTCAGTTCGTGGTATGATTTGACTAAGACCGCCCAAACGAATACGCAAGTAAGGTGGGCGTACCTGACAGTACAATTGATTTGGAACCCGATGTTCCAAATATGGTAAGAGGTGTTATATTTCGGTCACACGCTTGCAGTACTCGACCAATCACTACGCACTGGTTAACTGGCCAATCATAGCACACCTCACTTTTCAGGGAGATAAACTTTGTAAGTGTAAAAAAAGTTTTACTAGGACTGTCAATGCTAACACTACAGCGCATGAGATTCATATTTTTCAAACTAACGCGTTAAAATATTAAATACAATTAACGCAGAATCTGTTTGTTTTGAAATCCTATGTCTAGCATTACATTATATAATCACACTCTTATGTAAAGGCATTTAAACCACTTAAGTGCGATTCAGTGTAGATAGACAGTTTATGCCGAGGTCAGATTAGACTTTGAGCATGCAAAAAAAAATTCCGACGGTGCTGCGAAGATGGGCAGGGATTCCTCAATCTTTGACATTTCCTGTACTGAGAGGACACGCTGTGACGTAATTTTTTTTTATTGATCTCATGCACTCACGTGACGTGAATTGGCAGGTCAGAGTTCACCAAATTTGAACTTTGGTATGAGATGAGATTCAATTTTATTGTCATTACACATGTACAAGTACTATGCAACGAAATGTATCAAGAAGGAAATACAGCATAACATGAGGAAGGTGGGGAGAAAAACAAGCACACAGTACACTTAGACAAGACTTGCAACAGTGTAAGTAATCCAGCTCCGGCAAGCACCCCGCTTGCCAAGCTGGCGGGTCAAAGCGGCGGAGGTCGAAATGCAAAAAATCTTCAGAGGGGCTTGAGGGTCCGGTCTGTCGCATGCATAAGAATAGAAGTCAATGGAGGGAAAAGTCAAGTGTGACCTCGGATTTAGCTGTTGGATGCGGCAAAACGCAAAGCGACTGCGGTCCAGTCTTGTGTATACAGTCATGGCCTAAAGGCTGCATCAGTGAATCTCTATCAGACAGCGCACCAGTATTAAGGTCTCTTTCTTGTTTGAATTAACAAAACCACAAAAGATTATGTCAGAAAGCACATTTTGTCTTGGATTTTCGTAAACTTCAAATTGTTAAAGTGTTAGGTGTGAAGTGTTAAGACTTCAGCGTGTTAAATAAAATCTTAAATGAATGCAAAGAGTTGTTAAAATGTGGAAGGCATCCGATCTGCTTAGAGAGACGAGATGGCTATAATAATAATCAATTTAATAGAGACATTAGTTGTAGTATTTATATCAGAATGTTGGCTTTCATTCATTAAATGATGCTGTTGAAGAAATCTGTTGTTTCTACATTTATTTGGAGGTTAAATTTAAATAATAAGAATGTCTTATTATTAAGAAGTGTATTAAAAAAATGATTTTATTTTTTTATAAACGCAAGAGTATTGCATCTTTCAGAAAAAGTTACAAGATTACATAAAAAAATCTTGAATGCAGGTTAAAACAATATTGCTACGTCATAAAGTAATGCCAAAGATTAACCTGAGATCTTTTTCTCGATGAATGCGATGCTGCTCTCACTTGTGCTGTGGGTTTTATTAAGCTAGTTTAGCAAATCACACGTTCATAACAACAATCAAGCATATTCCAGCTTTTACATTTCAGTCTTTCCTGCTGACATTTGACTTCATTGACTATCACCACCGCTGCGTATTTCAAACTGGAAATCTTGCAGCCGCAGTAGTGAAGCAATTTAAGAGGAGAAGAGCAGGGTGAACTCCTCCATCAGGCCTCATTTTCATTCGCACAGATGATAAGAGTCATTACTGAAGAGAGCCGTAATGGCTGCTGTGACTGTACGACTGCGGGAGCTCTGTGAAAAGCTGTGATGACATACTGAAGAACTCTGTGTTCAATAAAACTGCAGGAATCAGACTGAAGCAGCTGGTTTAGTTAAATCAAAGGTAAATTTCACCTCTATTAGATCTTAAGGGGAACATACATCATAATTATAGTACTGTAAGAGACGATTCCGAACAAATTGTTCTGAATATAAAATAGTACTTATATGTTCATTTCACTTTGAGCACCTAATATTGTTTTCCTTTGTTTGCCACCTTTTCTTGTAACATACAGTATAAGTACCAACAGCTTCCATATGGAAAGTATTCGAACACACAAAATACAACCGCGGAATATAATTAAGAGACCTTTTCAAAATCAGTTTTTCTGATTTTAAAATGTGCAACATTTTTATTTATAGATGTCTGTTTATGTAAAGGATCATTTTCATTAAAATGCACTTGTAACCTATTGCTTTGCAGGGCCTATTGCTTTTATAAAACGGTTATTCCATATGTGTAGAAAGGCCAAGCAACACAGACGCAACAACAATGGCAGAGTGATCTCTATGGCTGGAATACATTACAAGGCTTTTGCCTAGATTTTCAATCTGGACTTGTTACAGAAAGTCTGCGCTAGTCTGCAGGTTTTATCGGGTATTGTTATGGCCTGTTTTCTGTGAAAACCTTCACAAAGTCTGCAAGTGTGTCATGTCAAGATTTTAAAAAATCTGTTCAGATTTCAATTCAATTCAAGTTTATTTATATAGCGCTTTTCATAATGTGCATCGTTCCAAAGTAGCTTTACAAGAGCAA
This sequence comes from Triplophysa dalaica, assembly GCF_015846415.1. Lineage (NCBI taxonomy): Eukaryota > Metazoa > Chordata > Actinopteri > Cypriniformes > Nemacheilidae > Triplophysa > Triplophysa dalaica. The sequence goes on from NC_079557.1 coordinate 13,217,152, forward strand.
ACAGAAAAACAGAAAAGGTAAAACACAGCACAGTGCATGGTGTTTATAGAACAAGCAAGATCATTCTAATAAATAAAAAAATGAGCAAGTCAACACTGCCATGGTGTGGCGAGGAAATCAAACTCCAATGATTGATTAATGGAGAAACCGAAACCTCGGGAGAAACCAGGCTCAGCCGGGAGGGCCAGATCCCCTCTGACGTGTCATAGCTGCACTCAGTGACCCCGACCAAAAGCCACCGAGCAAATATCCACGAGGAAGAGGGAGAGCCCACCATCCGCAACCCAGAAAGTGCCACTTGCGGAAAACCGTGCAGGTCCAACCCGGTCCCACTCCACGATCGACACCAGAAAACAGAGGAACAACCAGGGAAAATAGTAATGGCATGTTGTAACATTATTCCTCTGTTGTCCGACTTCGACCATAAAACAAGACCAAACCGGACCAACAGAGCCCCAGCGGATGAATCCCCCCAACCACATCCCACGAGCCCCCCCACTCCCCACAAACACCCACCCAGGAACCTCCAATCAGGGCCACTGAACGCAGCTATAACTTCAAACTGCTGACATGTGATGTAAGTTTAGCATTAAATACCAAGTATTGTAACTTCAGCATTAATGTTACAAGTAGTCCGTCTTTGCTCTTGGTTGGGGATGTAGTGGTCTGAGCTGGGATGGTCAGATGTTCGTATTTATCTTGGGTGATGGTGGAATTGCCTTAGATGGAGCTGGGATGGTCAGTCAGTCTGCAGCTGTAGCTGGCGTAATCTCTAGTTAGGGATGGGCAAATGTCGATCATCTGGACCTGCCGGAAATGGGATGGGCATCCCAAGGCAGATGGAGAATAATAAGCGTAGCTGCTGTTCATTTACTATGCATTAAGTGAAAGCTTGGCTGAAAAAAATGTGTCTTTAATCTAGATTTAAATTGGGAGAGTGTTTCTGACCCTCGAATTGTATCAGGAAGGCTATTCCAGTGTTTAGGTGCTACAAATGAGAAAGCTCGAGCCCCTTTGGTGGATTTAAATAAATATTCTGTTTATGTGTTTTTGGTATTATAAGTAATATTTCTGTTTTGCTAGAGTTTAAAAGAAGGAAATTACTAGTCATCCAAGTTTTATTTTATGTCCTCGATGCACTCTGCCAGTTTGGATAGTTGGATGGAATCATCTGGTCTTGATGAGATATATAGCTGAGTATCATCTGCATAACAGTGGAAGCTAATTCCATGTTTTCTAAGCATGTATATGGAGAAAAGCAGGGGTCCTAAAACCGATCCCTGAGGTAATCCATAATTTACTTGAGTGAGATTTGTGGAGTCCCCATTTAAATGGACATATTGATATCTGTCTGATAAGTAAGATCTGAACCAACTGAACCGCCTGTCCCTGAAAACCGGTATAATTGTGAAAACGATCGAATAGTATTTTATGGTCTACAGTATCGAAAGCAGCACTAAGGTCAAGCAGGACTAAGAGTGACATGTTACCTTTATCTGTTATCGCAGTTTCAGTGCTAAAATGCGGTCTTAAGCCAGACTGAAACTTTTCATGTATGTCATTATTTTGTAGGAAAGTACACAATTGATTGGAAACTACTTTTTTAAGTATTTTAGACAATTCAATAGTCGTGTAGTGTATACCACCCTTAAGGCTATGTAATGCAGTCAGCAGTTATAATATATTGTAACAGTTTAGAACACGGCTCAACCACTTAGAATCAAGGACCAGAACTGCCTGTTTTATAATATATTTTTTCAATTTCCAAAGCGAAACAATAACTTGTGAATAAAAAAATATTTTGATAATGCAACACTCGAGAATGTTTAAAGCATGTTGTCAAGAGAATTTGTCGAACAAACAAATGTGATTTTCCCTACGACTGTATGCTGAATGTTATTGAATTTATAATGCTAAGCTAGAGTGATCAATGTAAAGTCAGTGTCAGTCCCTCTCTAGTGGCAGCAGCTGAGGAACACAAGTGATACCTAACAGGATTTCTGTGAGCACTGGGTGCCCTGTCAAAACCCTCTGATGCACTCTTGTTCATAAACCTATAGGCAAAATAATTTGACATTACTGACCTCATCGTGCAAGAACACACAGAACAAAGACGCATGTGGGATCAGACTTTTATTTGGACTCACATAAATAACAATAGTTCATATATATTTTTGCATATTATACAATTTTATATAATATATATTTCCTCCTATGATTTACATTCTTTTCTTGCTAGGTAATATATCTATTGAAACAGGAGCATCATGTTGATGAAAACAGCTGCTTGCCCACATAAAAGCCTGAAAGAGGAAAATTCATCATGATTTCATAACCCCCCACCCATCGGAAATGTAAAAATGACTGCTTGAAAACATAATCGTAATTCATTAATCGGTCTTAAATGCAAAGAAAAGCACGGCTAAGTGGAGGTCTGATATGACACGACAATGATATCTTTTCCCGGACATTTTCCATAAAATCAAGTAAAAATGTTTCTATAAAACAGCACAGGAAGAGCTTCGGTCCGGGCCACATAGTCATGCAGTGACCCAGTGAAGCGTACATGAACAAATGGATTGAGCATGTCGCTCTAGATCACAGATCAACAGTCCCTGCGAGAGACTCGCGACCGTTGCTTTCCAGCTCCTCACCTTCGCTTAAAAGCCTGAAATTTAACTTTCACATGGTTGGTGACCTGAAATCAAGCATCTCAAACACTTACTTAAGATTTGCCTGCAGATATCATCAATGATAAATGGCAGCGCTGAAGACTCATCATGATACGCACTATGTTTCATGCAGGATTGAGAGCGGCGCTGTCACAAAATAAAGACCCATTCAGGCAGAAACACATGACTCTTGCTTCAGCCATCAGTTACAGCTCCGACTGCGGTGACAATACTGAGAACTGTCAACCGAAAGACTAAATGATCCAAAAGGAAGGGATAGAGCTAGAGAAGAGGGTGTGTTCACACAGAAATCAAAGTGACGGTGGTACATGTCTCCCGCACTGACTGCTGCTATAACTGCACAGAACTGAAAAATCCGTTTTTTGGAGCACTACTCGACATCGACATCCATCTCAAGCAAGCACATCAAGTGTCAAAGCACGTCATTGGTCAAACCACACTAGATATTTACCAGAAATCACTACAATGCTAAAAAAACGTGATGCAATGCCTGCCTTGATAAAGCATCATTGCTGAAAAATGAGTTTGCAACTTAAAAAATAAATTTTTCGAGATTATAACTTGAAAATTCCACAAGATCTGCAAGTCTTCATATGGGATGTGAAAAAAAGAGTAATCTGTCACAGATGTGGCTATCATCTCTCATGCATCTTGAATCTATCTTAAAACTTACAGAGTGATAATGAGAAAGAGGAAGAGCTGAGACGGAGAAGTGAAACTGGACGAGCTGGAAGGAGTGATGTAAACGCTGTGATCTATAAAAACCTGGCGACCATCCGATCCTCATGCTTCAATAAACGTGCTCCTGAAACCTCAGGAATATTTCATAATGGATCTGTAGTGAAATTGTAAGAAAAATGCACTTTCAGCCAATTTGCTGTTGATGAATTGTGTTGATGCTCGCAGGAGCCGATTCAGGTGTCTGGCTGCGGTAGAGCAATGCTGTAAAGCAGAGCTATTGAATTGTGCTCCAGCCGAGCTCGCATCCAACTCTAATCAAAACCAATTGGCTGTAATTTTCAAGTAATCCTGAAGAATTTCATTAGCTTGTTCAGGTGCGCAGGACCTGAATGGTTCGCCTCATCATTCAAAACTGCGGTGCACGAAGCGCGAAACTTTTGAGCATCATTTCCTAAATTGGAAAATTCCTTTAGTGAATCAGGCGTAAAAACAACAGACTTCGCATGAAAACAAACAACATTGAGCTCCACCTTAAAGTACCAGGAAACGTAATACGTTGCGAAATGGATCTGATGGTAAATTCTCTGTGCTTTCTATCAGATATACAAAAACAGAAGATCATTTATGTACATTCAGATGACGAAAGAGGCAAATCCAACTGACGATAAGCGACTGCAGAGAGAAATAGAGCGCTGTCAGTAGTATCAATACTTCCTAATCTGCATATTTACAAAGAAACGCCTTTCAAAGGGATGCAAACCACTTTTTTTCAAGTTTAACATGCTATTGCAAAGATCTCCTGCTACACACTTGATTTTTTTGCCTGCTCTAGCACAAGTGATTGTCTTTATGTACCCAGCTCGGGGTGTCCAGCCCTGAATATCACACGCAGGAAGATCATGTAAGATTCACAACAGCCATTATGAAAATAATATTACTGTAATGTAGTACAGTATGATGGGAGAGCGCTGTCATGTCTTGCTTTGGATGCTCAGTCGTAACAGCACGTTTTGAGTCACAGCACGTGTAAAACGATCAACAAACTGACGGTTTTTCTTTGAGATCTTGTGAACTATCACTGTGGTTTCTTGATGGAAGAACAAATCCACTGAAGGGATTTAGTGGTACGATAAGAATCATAGCAAATATTAAACATACATGTAAAAATAAACACCTGGGAAATTTGTGCCTCATGCTTTTCACAAAAAACAAAACCAAAAAGGTGAGATCAAATCACAGAGGAAATACATATCATGCCATTTTCTCCAGACGAATTGTAAAGTTGATCTTTTTCTCCCTGAATATCAAAAGTGTGTGTTCTAGACCCATCAGATAATAAATCTAACCCGCACACCTCATCCGCTGTAATAATCCGGTCCAAAAGCAAGTACAACCCTGTTTCAAGTTAGCAAATCTTTTTACACTAAGGGGCGACAAATTTAACTCCAAAAAGTGCTTTTAGGGATACATTGAAACTGACAAAAAAGCAAACCAACATATTAGTCATAAATAATTTACAATTGTATTTCCCCCGTTCAGCTGTAATCGGGGAGCTCATAAGAAACGACTCAAAGTCCCGTAACACTTGTATATGTGACCGCAAATATCAGAACATCCTCATACCAAACCACACTTCACCTCAGTTTAAAAGAAAAAGGGAACACTGGGATAAAACTGAGGAAACCCAACGTGGAACTTTCTAGAAGCCCCCGTGCCCATCGACTCAGTGGCAGCTCTTAATACCAGACACATACGGTGAATCCTGCTGGCGGCAGATGCTCTCCTGCTGCTCCGAGCAGTCCACGAAATCCGGCACGGGCAGCCCTGACATGATCATCAAAGACTTATTCCAGATCATGAATGTGGGAGCCACGGGAAGCAGGAAGGAAACGTCAAAAGTGTATATGTGCTGGGAGTTCATGGCGTCGTAGAAGGAGAGGGCGTTGTTGTCGTAGTCCAGCAGCACGCCCACCCTGCGCAACTGCAGCGACGCTTCCACCAGAGAGTCCTTATTGTTGTGCCGCACCAGGAAGTTGTTGTTGCAGCGCGAGAAAACCCAGGAGGACGAGTTTTTACCGCTCCATTCGTTTTTGGGTGCTGATTTGTAGGCCACACCGAGAGCGTACCTAACAGAGAGAAAATTTTTTGAATACTGTCGATAGAAACAAAGGCATCGTGAAGGTTTTTTGTCTTGGCTTCCTTGGTCATTGGGATGAAATAAAGAAGTTTATACTTGTATATTTAAGTTCACTTCACTTCTGCTGCTCATGTCGAATGAACTAAAATTAAGTTGTTTAAATTTTGTGATTTTTTTATATTTAATGATACTACAACAAAATGTATTAAAAGAATTCATGTCAACCAATGAATGAACTTGATTCTCCACAGAAAAAATACATTTTGACACATATCTTCATTATTGTGGAATGAAATTTGATGAATGAATTTTACCAAAGCAAAAAAAATAGTCACTACAGAAAACATTTTTTTTTGCGTAAAATTGTATCAATTATACTAAAATAAGTATTAAAATCCATGTGAGAACTATTATTTAAAAAACTATTTAAATGTACCATCAGGTCTTATTCTTTGTCCAAAAAGAAATATTCAAAACATTCAGACACAAGGAATTATGGGTATTCCTTATTATTTTTTGAACTGATAATAAAAAGTTCATGACTGTAAAAAACAATTGTTGGTTCAACTTGAAAAATATGTTGCCTGGCTGCCTTAAAAGTCTGAGTTAATTCAACTTAAAAATATTTGTCAACACGAGTTTGCATCATATTCATTGAGTTAACTAATATGTTTAAATTACCTCAAAATTTTAAGGCAATCGGGTGTCTACTTTTCTTTAAGTTAAACTAACAAAAACATTTTTTATTAATTGACTTGAATTTTGAAGTTTATGGATTTTGTATGTAAAAAAGATGAAGATTATTAATTCATGGGTCCAACACCCAAAATTTGAATCATAATTGACTTTTACAAGTGCTTACGGTGTCTATAAGTTGTTTAACTTTTTACTAGTCATTAAAAAGGGCCCAAACAGCCCATTTAAAGAATAATCCCATGTGCGCTACAAGCCTCCGGTGTTGTTATTATATAAAATCTTATGTAATGTAGTAACTCACCATGTAGAGGCTCCCAGTAAAACCTCCCAATAATGGCAGCCGCTGTCGATGAAAACGTTGCCAGCAGCGCCGTACGATCCAGTTCCGCTGAAGCGCTCCGGAGTGTGACTCTTCTTCAGAGAGCTTTCATCTTTATCCATGGTCAGGCAGTCATTAGACAGCCGCAGCTTCTTGTGGGCTGTTTTGGGGTCCAGTTTAAAAGGCTGGCCTGAAGGAACACAGAAAGCACACCATGACTCCTACTGGAATGAGTTTTGAGACCAGAGGAGGATCTCTGCACTGGTGTGTTATAACTGTTCTGATAATGGGGAGAGAATGCGATAACATACGAATGAATGACAGTGACGTATGTGATTCTTGAAAAGCGTAGGTGACCCCTGCAGAGGCGAGATTTAACTTTGGCACGTATAAATCATTTCCATCATAGTGTAAAAACTGACAAGACAGGAAAACAATCATCTCCTCTCTGTCCCCTAACACAAACCAATCACCTCAGCCCAGAATCTGCCTTACTGTACCCAGATACCAAAGGTTCTCACAATGCGCTGCTGGAAGCCAATTACATTAATACGCTTTTGTCTTTGAACTGCTTATCGCCACGAGCGCAGCCATTCTCAACGCTTATGAGCAGTCATGCTATTTTACGACATGTCTTTGAGGACGCCGGGAACAAATGCAGAGGCGTACATGCGTGACAGGCTGCAACAAGCAAGATGCTGGAGAAACCTTTATTGTCTGCCAGTATAAAACTGATGAACGGTCAAGACATAAATGGTGTACAACAGGATAATTGTGTAGGGCAGGTGTCGGAGAGAAAACTGAGAAAAATGTCTCGTCATACGTGTATTTCAAGCCAGTCAGAGAGAATTTGACCATCTTTTTGAAAAATGACTCAAGGTTTTATTATAGTGTGAGTGTGATTAAGTGATCAGTGACTTGTATTGCAATAGTTTTTACCATAGTTACTATTTATGTTACTTTTATATTGGTGAGACCATAGTAAATCTATTGTTGCTTTGAGTTTAAACAAAAAACATGGCTAGTATGGATAAACCATGTTTACTTTTCGAAAGAGATGTGTAAATATTTAAACTACTGCAAGATACATAGTGACATGTGAATCTTTATTATGTCATCCTACAAAAATAATAAAAACACATATCTGCTTAGACGGTTTCATCCGACAGACACGGTTTGTGTTTGGTTATCGTTCTGGCTAGTGGCTAACAAAATAATTATTTATATTTTATTGGATTTATATTTATTTATATTCATTGTAACAAAGTTCACTATAAAGGAAGGAAGGAGGCGGGAACCGGCAAACATTCAATACGTTTAATAAAATAATAACAAATAGACAGCCTGCAGCCCCTCACGGACGACTGCCGGTGACACAAACAAACCACAACTAAAATCTGCTCGTTCTCTTATATGCTCCAGATCTCCTCTGTGATACGAGACCGGTGCGCGCACAGCTGACGCTCATTAACAATTAATCACCGGTCTCAAACCACGGTCCCGCCCCGCCTACTCCACTACATTCATATTTTGTTGTATAGAGATACATTTATGTTATTACTAGTTAATGTTATTTATTTATTTCTAAGATATATATAAGACTTTTTGCTTTTTGTCAGAAAAACATTTGAAGGGGAATCTATTTTTGGCAGATGTGTACCGGATGTCACATCTAGTTTGGGCCACAAAAGAAACAGTTATGTTTGTTTATATTGTTGCTTTGAAACTGTCAAATGACCGTTTCATCGGACGCGTGTGCTCTGTGTTTGTTTATCAGTCTGCCAGGTGTCTAATAATAATTGTTTGCATTTGAATTAATGAAATAATAATAATTATATTAATTTATGTTATTATTTTAAAGTACACTGCAAAAAAAGATTTTCTTACTCGAGCAAACTGATTTAAGAAAATAAGTCTGGATATTATTAAAAAAAAAAATCTGTAAATATGTGCTTAAAACAAGCAAAGAAATCTACCAATGGGGTAAGAAAAATAATCTTGAATTGAGTGACAAAAAAAGGTAAACCTTAATTCAAGATTATTTTTCTTTACGAATTGGCAGATTTCTTTACTTGTTATAAGCACAAATTCACTGATAATTCATATTTGTTACTTAAAACAAGACTTATTTTCTTAGGTAATATTGCAAATCAAGAAAATGTAACTTGATTCAAGAATTTGTAGACAATTTTAATGGAAAACAAGAAAAAAAGATTAAGTGTATAATAATTGTATGAAACCGTATGATTCATTGACATCTAGCGGTTGAGGTGGTATCAGAGTCTTAATTCAAAATATTGGAGAGAAAAGTTTAGCCAAATTACACGCAAATAAATAATCTACACGCAATGTATTGCATGCGAATGTGTACCTGAAATTAAGGGTGCATGCGCAGTAACGTTTGTTTATGTTGTTGCTTTGAAACCGTCTATAGAGGAAAAAAAGGAGTCAAATAGCAACACGATTAAAGCTAAAACATCCAGAAATAGTCCATAAGATATAAAGATACAGATATAAAATACAAGATAAATTTACAGAGTTCAAATCTGTCAAGCTTTCAAATGTGAAGCTGAGCTAGCAAAACCACAAATATGAGTAAGAACTTGTAGGTTAATGGCAGGTGCTGACATCTGTGTCAGATATATACAGTGCAGAGGTGTATTTACAGTTTACTTTCCAGTGCTCTTGGGCCGCACTGCTGTGTTTTCTGCCGGGAAGGGTGACCGCTGACAGCTTGAGCGATGTCTGCGCCGGGCAGGACAAGTAAATATTATTCCGAGATCTTTTAACAACAAGTAAACATATTTGCCCTTGAGGCGGCTTGTCATGTAATATTTCTCATGTTAGCTTTATGTGCGGTCTCTGGCCATGGTGGTCCAGATCAAACAGGAAACACCTACAATAGGAACTTACACTGTGTCTACACCGGACGTGACCGGTGCTACAAAAGACAACAAAACGCTTTAGAACCCATTATAATTTTACACTTGTGTAGACACAGTGACAGTGTGACCACACACAAACAAACAGACAAGCTGATTCTGTGCTGCTGTTATTTAAAGTCTGACATCACAGGCCAGTATCAGTACACACTAGAACAAACAGTGAAAATCTTGACAATATTTCTCATAAAAAGTTTAAAATTTAAAAATTACATTTTTGCCTAAAATAATTAGCATTTCCATACATTAGAATACTTTTCCAGAAGATTTTGGTTTTAATTGCAGTCTATAACACCTCATTTTAATGTGTAGAAGTAAACTTTTGATAATTTAAAAAAGAGAACTATTAGTTGTTTATCTCTTGATATGGCATCTCTAAAATGGAGTACATATCCAAAAGAAGAACCGAGCACCCCTGTACTAAAAAAGAAAACAAAATACTATTAAACTCAATAGCAAACACAGCAAAATACCCAGAACAAAGCAAAAAAGTCTCCAGGTGAGGAATAACTGATCCATGGTTTGGTTTGATCTGTAGGATAGACTAGATTTGAGTCTGTGTTCAGATTCCTGCTGCTGTCTGTATTATGGCTCTGAACATCCCGTCTCATCCAAAGTTCAGCTGGAGAAACTAAACTTTGATTTCAGCACAACCTGCAAAGACCCATTTGATGTCTTCCCATTTGTGCTCCAAGCCTGGGTGCTCTTAAAGCTCTCGCTCACGTACAGTGGATGCTGGTGATGGATTGGGGGTTGGAGGAACAGAAGCACGGATGATAAATAAGGAGGAAGGGTGAAAGCACACACTCCCATCCTGATTAATTCATCCGGTTTTCCAGGGAAACCTACTTTCCTTCAGCATTCCCTCCAACAACCTTGGGTACTAACAGAGCCTGTAATTTTTTCCCTTTAAACTGGTAAGTGAAATAGGTGCATTACCTTTAGAATGTTGGTCATCAACCTAAAGAGGTAATTGACAGGTTGGATTTTTCAAGACTTTTATATTTTATAAATTAAGCTTGGGAACATGTACAGTCAGCCCTGAAAAGGTGATCATCTGGAGACTTGGGTTTACTGCGAAACTACTTACCGAATAAATAGATAAACTGGGATGAAATATTGATTCGAGTTTAAATTATGTTATAAGCTAGAGGCGAAACACAAGCTCAGCACGCAGAGTATTGCCATACGACAATTGATATAGACACTGGTTATTACTCTGAAATATTTTACAGCCGATTGTCCCAAATGAAAAGTCAGAATTAAATATTTTATAAAATAGTTTAATAATGCCAAATTATGTTTTTAGTGATAGTAAAGTATAGATTTTACTGGGCAGTAGAGGGAGGAGAGGGGGGAATGGGATTACTATAGGACCTCCAGCTGGGAATCGAACTTGGGTAGCCAGAGGCGCAGTTGTGCTATATGTCAGTGTGCTGCCCCATGAGGCCATCACCTCTGACATAATATAAACATGTTATAAATAGAGTAACAGGGTTGAATAGTTGAGCTTGACAAAGAGTCAACACAGCAATCTTAAAAAAATTCAAACATTATGATGACTATATAGATGTCACTATCTTAAGAAAGGAGTAAGGGGGAAATCATGTAGATTGTAAAAACAACTCAATTTGTGTAAATCTAAAAGTTTCAATCGGCTGTGATAAAGTTTTGTAAATTTTGCAGGTGATAACCTGCAATTGAGCCTTGATGAACACAGACAAAGATATTTGGAAGAATGCTTATAAACTAACAGTTCTTGGCCACCATCGACTAGCCTAGAAGGAACTTTCCAATGGTAGTCAAGAGAGCCCCAGAACTTTTTTGTTGTCAAACATTCATCAAAATGTGTTTGTGTTCAACGGAACGACGAAATTTACAAATAATGTTATTCTACTATTGTAGTCAATGTTGGCCAAGAACTGTTTGGTTACAAGCATTCTTCCAAATATCTTTCTCTGTGTTCATCAGAACAAAAGTATACAGATACATTTATACAGATTAGGAACAACTCGAGTGTGAGATGACAGAAGACAGAATTTTTATTGTTGGGTGAACCGTGCCTTCAAACATTTTTACAGTGTAGTGTCTGGGTTGAACACAATGTGGGAGGCAAGATGTCATATTTCTGGTAATTAAAATAAATAAGTATCATGGGACCGAAAAAGTGGATTCCTCTCTACACCTCTGCTTTTGTGAATCATAGTCATTTGTCAAGGCTGCTGAGAGATGAGCTGTCGTTGAGTGCGTCTACAAGCACAGTCTTACTCTGGTTATGCTTAATAATCTGATTACAAGTATGATCATGTAAACGTGTAAACCGGTTTTCTTTAATTGGGGAAAGCTCATAAACGGCGTAAGAAAAACCCACTCCGCAGAGGTAGTTTTTTGCCCATTACTTTGAGTCCGCGCCAAGCGGTTTTCTCTCAGTTTGGTTTATGTGCGCATGTTTGACGGTGGAGAATTAAAAGTCCTAAACGATTGTAATAGTAAAATAATGCATAAAAGTCGGCTCTCCAATCATGCAGTTGATGTAGAAACGTCAAAATCAAGAATTATTTTAGCATATGCAGGTACTGAGGACATGAGAAGAGATATAAAAATACAGCTTCCGACCGTTTTCCCGCTACATTTTTAATTACAAAACAGACTATCGACGATGACTTCACTGAATGCGAGAAACCCGGCAAGTCTTAAACTCCCATGTAAACGTGGTTTTCTGCATAGCCGCTTTATAACTTTGCATGTAAACAGGTTGTTTGGTTTTGATAGATTTATTTCGTTTCGAAATATTCAGTTTATTTTGTGCATGTGAACGCACTCACTGAGAGACTGTGAGCTGAGGGTTTGGTGGTCTTGTTCGCACTTTCAATCTGCATTCCTGAATCCTGAACAGTTCGTTTGATTATGTAAATGTCTTTAAATAGAAGCATTTCTCTAGGGATGGGGGGAAGTGTCTGGACTTTCCGCGGTCGAGTTAGCACGGGTGCGTTGGAGAAAACGTGAAATAGGGAACTGGCCAAAAGTCAATAATGTGTTGAAAGGCGTCAGATGGGAAGATGGCACAGCTGGGGTAAATCATGATGAGATGATTCGCTCGGTGTGTGTGGGGCAGGGTCTCCTGTTAAAGATTACATGAAATGGCTTGATAGGCAATGCTTTATTTTATAATTTGTCTTGGTTTTCTAATTGCTTGTTGGCATTGTAGACTGTATTATAAGGAGGGATTGAATCTTTCTAGTAAGTGCCAGAGCTAGAGGAACCTAAACATTAAAACACAGACAGCTTCCAAGCCAACAGACATGGACAAAAGCCACAAAACATTTGGTATTAAACAGTTTTAAAAAAAATATCTTCATGGAACCACAATCATTCGTTTCTTAACTTTGCCAGCAACTATACAATTTATACTTTTTGAAGGAAAAAAGAAAAGATATTACTATCAGTATACTTGCCTACTCCATAGGACACGTTTTCACCCCGAAATACAGCTGACACACAAGTTTTGTGTGTGTGTGCCGGAGTGAAAATGGCACATAATGGCATCATTGTCATTATAACTCGAGACCTCTCTGCCCCAGACAGCTCGGGGTGAGAGATGAAAAAGCGGAAACATACAGAAAACTGTGTGTGCTGCGATATTCTCGCAGAAGCTCGAGAAACCATAAAAAAGGGAATGAGAAGAAACAGCCTATGAAAGCATGAGATCGAAGAATATTTTCAGTTTCCTCTTAAATTTCACTCTCAAACTCCTCCACAAGTGCGCAGAGAGACGCTGATGCAATAACCTATTTGAATACTGTGAGCCCATGCAGTGGTTTCTGGTTGAGTTCTTGCATTGGGAGGGTGATGGGGTGATGTGTGACAGCTGAGGTGAGGGACTCGGGCTTATCCAGACCTCTCTCTCTCTTAACACACACAAAATGCCAGCAGCCTGACACCAAACCATCTGATGGATGCCATTATTAACATGCTGGACAGCTTTTTGCTGGCGGTATGTCAATAAGGCATCGAGCGGCAGAAGTATGACAGAGGCGCTGTGTTTAAATTGATGTATGACCACTAGAATGCAGGATTTAAAGCATGTAGTCCCGTTGTACTGTTTAACAGACCTGCTGGACGTTACTGTTTATTAAGAAAGTTTATGAAGTGTTTTTATGTAAAAAACGTTTTATGTACCGAAAAGTTTAGAAACAACTGAAATGTTTCTTTATGATCTTAAAAATCTTAAAATCTGACCATAACAATTTGGTATATAATTGAATCATATACAGCATTATGTGTTATTATTAAACTTAACATTTTATTTAGATTTTTTTTTAATAAATGACTTGGACCAGATAATAAAAAGCAGCCAATTAGAGCTTATAATAGATGGAAATGTCTCAAATCCCATTTAACAGCACCCAGTAATATTTAGTAAATTCAGTGGAAAGAGTTGTTACTTTGAAGATGCTAGAACATGAAATAGTTTTGATTTATTTTGCTTTCACTTAACATAGTTTCTATAGTTTCAATTATGTTATTACATAGTTTTGGAATATTATTTATTATTAAAACAAAAATATATTATATTAATAATATTATTTTAAATATAATTAGATTAAATATTAAAAACAAAACATTTGAATGGTAGTGCGTTTATTTTTATTTATTTTTAATTTTATTACAGTGTTAAAGGAGTTGTCACAAAAAACCCATATATATATATATGTATATATTAATGCTTAACTGATTTTGATGTGTTGAAGTGTTGAAATCTGTAAAGATTTATTAAAATTCATAAATCCTACATTCAGTAAATAAATTCAGTAAAAAGATATTTAAGATTTATACAAGATACAACTAAAACACATTACGGGGAGATATTTAATAACATCTCTGAATAAACCAAAGATAAAATAAACTTTTATGTTTAAAATAAACTATTTATAAGTGGGCCATAGTTTGATATTATTGCTTATAACTGCATCTGCTAGTAAGAAGTTTTAAGTCCTTCATCCTACCCCTTTAAAATCTTCTAGTTTTTTTCTAACTATAGCTCTCTAGACATTGGCATCCGCAATAAAACAATGCGCATACTGATCGAGCACTAGTTTACAGAGCCCTGCACACACACAGAGGACTGGACTTACTGTTGGTTTTCAGACGAGCAGGTTCACTGTTTCGGCTGCCTGCCTGGTTGATAGCCTTGACGAAAAAGATGTAACGGGTGCCGCTCTGAAGACCGTGGACCGTGTAGTGATTCTGCTTGATATTGGGCACGATCATCCAGCTATCTACTGAGTTATAAAGACCTGCCAGACAGAAGAGAAAGAGAGAGCGTAGCATTAATGATAGATTCAGTTTATTTCTTGCATCGCTGTTATTCAAGGCTACGGCACCACACATTAACCGAAGAGCGTGTGATAATCAGCATGTCAGAGTAAATGTTTGAACAGATTCTCTTAAAGGCAACGCTACATGTGATGCTCATTATTCATGGCAGGTCTATTTTTGTTTGATGTAAAAGCACATATAGCACACGTTCTGAGGGAGTTCTCCTGAAAAGACTGAATGTTTGCCTCAGGCAATGACAGTTACCCCCACCCGCATTTCTCAATCCTGAAGTTTCACAGCTCACAAGTTGTTATTTCATAGCTCAGGAGATCTCAGTTATTTTAAATTTAGGTATCAAGTTTGTTTTAGGAGAATAAATAACGGACACAAATGAGCCAACTGTTGAAATGAAGGTTGATAACATCAAAAATGTTGGTCTCATAAGAATCTGTAGGAAATTAGGAGGATATTTTAGCATGCTGGAAAGTCTGAGCACTGTCAGATTGAGACATTGTAGTATTATCCTCTAACACTTAAGAGACATTGTGATTTTTATTTTTAGAAGACTCATTATGCTGTTCAACAATTTCTAATTAAACAATTTTCTAAAAGATGTGATGTAACAAAAGAAAAGATAAAAAGGACTTCAATAGAGATTGAGTAAGTTTGAGGCCAAAAGAATTCAAATTAATTGTCCAACTTCTCATAAAAGAGTATGAGAACAATGCCTACAATTTAGTACAGCTGTCCTCTGTAATGCCAAAGCCATACATCAGCCAGGACGATTATTCAGAAGAGATCTGGCCGTCCTGAGCTTATCTCATTGGCAGATAACCATATTAATTGTGCACCGGTGAAATAAACAAGTTTGAGCTCTTCCACGTGTTACTTCCAACATGTACTGACAGCTCTGCCAATGAAAAATGAAGAATACACAATAGTATGCAGGAGAAATCTCTACACACATCTCTATTTGATCTCTACAATCTTATTATTTGAAAGAAAAAAGGGCTGTCCTTTGGAATTTCTTATTATTTTAATAAGTAGTAAGAAATAATAAGTAAGGTTGGGCAGTATGACCAATTTTTTTTTATTTTATTTTACAGTTCCATTATAGTCATGTAATTCATGCAACGTCTTACTCGGTCCAACATGCAGGAGCATATTATACATGTTACATTTTATCGCAACCATAAACACTAGGGGTGTCCCAGACTAAGAATTTAAAAAGTCGATTCAAAATTGTCACATCTTGCCTATAGTCCCCCTGAAACACACTTGCTTGCTTTGAGTTCCAAAAGTATGCGCCGTGCTTGCTATGTATGGTGATTTTGTTTATTTACTTCTTTTTTTTTATCATGCAGCGCAAAGTTCAGTCTAAGTAACAGACTACGTGCATTTAAAGATGCCCTTTTAAATGCCCAAAAGCCCATTTAAATGCCCAAACATTCATTCAAGTGACCAACTTTTGGAAACTGTGTACACATTCATTTGCGAGACATCTGTGGGTGTGTGTTGACTAGTAACCTAATTTGTAATCAAAGCGCTTGTGTTGAAAATCTTATAGAAACTGTGTATGTTCCCCGAATAGTGAGTTCAACTAAAAGGTTAAAATTAGGACCTAGTCATTAGACCACAATCAAAACGCATACTATCAATCAATGTGCGCAAAACCAATTATTTAAGTTAGGGCTACTAAACATTAGAGCTCTTCCACCTTAGGCAGTCATATTAAATAAAATGATAACAGATGATCGGTTTGACACTCTGCCTAACTGAAACGTGTTTTAAACATAATAATTACACTGGTCTAAACGAGTCAACCCCCCCCCATTATTTAAGACAGACATGGAAGGTCGGTCTATAGTTTCCTAGTTCATTTGGGTCTAAGTGCGGTTTCTTAATAAGAGGCTTGATAACGGCTAGCTTACAGGGTTTTTGAACATGACCTAGAGTGAGTGAGGACGGAGTTAATAATATTAAAAATGGGGTCTACTGCAACCTGTAATAACTCTTTTAATAGTTTAGTGGGTATAGGGTCTAATAAACATGTTGTCGGGTTAGATGCTGTGATAAGTTTGTTTAACTCTTCTTGGCCTATGGGTGAGAAACACGGCAGCTGTTCTATAGGAGGGGTAAGTGATGTTGCAAGCCTTACATTGGTTCAGATCATATTTATCCGACCGATATCAGTTTGTTCATTTAAATGGGGAAACATCGATTGAATACCAGTAAACTATGGATTACCTCAAGGATCGGTTTTAGGACCCTTGCTGTTCTAATAATACATGCTGCCCCTGGATACAATTATTTGAAAACATGGAATTAGTTTTCATTGCTATGCAGATGATGCTAAGTTATACATATCAGATAGACCGGACGAAACCTCAAAATTAACAAAACAGGAAGAGTGCGTTCAGGACATAAAACAATGGATGACTAGCAATATTCTTCTGCTAAATTCAGATAAAACAGAGGTTTTACTTATAAGACCAAATCTCTTTAACCAGAATATTACAAATTACAACTTGCAAATAGAAGGATGCACAGTTACTTCAGCAAATATAATTAAAGACCTTGGCATTGCATCTGACAGCAATCTGTCTTTTGGAAATCACATCTCAAACGTTACAAAAACAGCCTTCTTCCATCAAAGAAACATTGCCAAACTGCAGAATATTCTGTGAATTTCTAATTGCATAAGTAATTGCATTTATAACTTCAAGGCTTGATTGTTGTAACGGACTACTTAGTGGTTGTCCTGCATCATCATTGAACAACTCAGCAGCTGCTATTGTTCTTAAAAGGTCTATAAAATTTGACCACAGGCCACCAATTTTATCATCACTACACTGGCTACCCATTAAGTACCATATAGACTATAAAGTACTTCTAATCACTTATAAAGCATTAAACAGTTTAGCTCCGGCTTATCTAACAGAGTTTCTATCACGCTTACTACCCATCACGCTCTCTACTATCACAAAACTCCCGTCTTCTAACAAAATCCACCAAAGGGGGAAGAGATTTCTCGTCTGTTGCACCTAAACTCTGAAATAACCTTCCTGATACTATTCGAGGGTCATGTGCCATCCTAATGCGAGAACATGTGAACTTCATGTGTGCCTTCCTCCTGCTAGATCATGTGAACTAAACTGATCATTGCAGCTCTAGCCCAGGCAATCTCCGTACACAAACAAGAGCAAAGATGGACCCTTGTTATTTAAATACTAATACTAATACTGCTCTGCAAGGATGAAACATTGTGAAAAGCGCTATACAAATCAAACTGAATTGAATTTACACACAGTCCTATCTTAAAGCACCTATGTAAATAAAACGTACAACATCTGAAGATTAGATGAGAAAAAGCAAATAGCTTAAAGTATTAACCAGCTGCTTCCACACTTCCAAGTTCCACCATCTGTATGCGTTTTTAATATTTCCATGGACAAAAAAAATAATTTGATCCAAAACGGCGTTTGATGTTGTTGTTTGATGAGCAGAATTAGAATAGCTGACAATAATATGCTGCTTATATTGTTAATTCTCAGCTATTGTTTGACATACAGATAAAGACTTCAAAGAGAGGCAGATGAAGGTATATGTCACTGGGTAGAAAAAGCCAGTGTGAATAGGGATCCTACACTGTGTGCAAGTGAGTGTGTGTGTGTGTGTAGGCAGATGAAAGGCAGCCAAAAAAGAGAAAAGGTGCTCCAAAAACTGTCGGCAAATATAAACCAGCCTTTGATGAAGCAGTTGGGCTGTATTATTAAATGCGTTTCCATGACTGTGCATTTGCTCTTCTGTGTTTATTTGTTATCTATGACAATATTACATATAGTAATAAATAAATAGAATCAGAAGTAACTGTTTTTATAAAGGGATGAGTACACTCTTATAAATAAAGGTGCTTAAAATGTTCTTCACAGCGGTGCCATAGAAGAACCATTTTTGGTTCCATAAAGAATCATTCAGACAAATGTTCTTCAAAGAACCATCTCTTTCTTACTTTTTTATAAACTGAAGAACCTTTTTTCACCACAAAGAACCTTTTGTGAAACAGAAAGGTTCTTCAGATGTTAAAGGTTCTTTATGTAACCAAACGGTTCTTCTATGGCAGGGGATTTCAACTGGTGGTCCGCGGACCACCAGGCGGCATTGCATGTGGTCCGTGACATGCAATCCAGCCTGCCTAATTTCACAATTAAAATCACTTTTTTTCCATAATTTATTTTTCCAAACATTTCCAGAATATTTGCACATTGGTGTGAATACTAAATTTAATGAAAATATTTTAAATAATTTGAGTCACAGACACAGGATAGGCTAGCTTTGCACCTATCAGGCTGTGTGGAGGTCACCACGCCCAAAAATCCCACTAACAGGTAAGGAGTACCCCCCCCACACACACACAGAATAGTGGGCCGCCGATTACTTGTTAGTCAGAATGGTGGTCCCTGGCACAGAACCAGTTGAAAACCCCTGTTCTATGGCATTAAAAGAAGCACCTTTTTTTTAAGACTGTATATAGGCATTACTCCATATGGACATCAGATAGTCTTGATGATGTATGTGTGCTCTTTCCTCAAAAAAGCCCCAAATACTTTAATTCTGTTGGTACCTGCAATACCTGTGCATATGAGTGTGGATTATAGACTAATACTCTCAAGGCTGGGGCTGATTATTTCGATTTGAAATATCCAAACAAAACATTGACTGGAGAGGTTTACATAACCGACTGCATAACTTTCTCACTGTTCTCTCTGTGCTGTTGTGTTTCCACGGATTTGTTTGGTTTCTCAAGGTTGGGCGGCACGTTGCCTGAGCGAGTGTTTTGTGAGAACACATAATCAAATGAACAACCCAGTCAGATGACCGCAACACAGCCACTTCTTAAACCGGTGCGAGCTCCTTCCTGTTTATAATAACTGTCAGCTCTGCCCACGTGTCCGCTGGCCTTCATGCCATCCACGTCTCTCCCGCGTTCCTTACATACCCGTGAGTCACAGCATAGGATGTCAGATGGGGTGATGCGGCCGAGTTTCTCCTGCAAGGACAGTTGCATTTGCATACTGTTTGCTGCAGGTTAGCATGCTGGTCGAGCGTTTCGTATCACTATCAATCAATGTCACAATGTGAGCGGAGCAAAGAGCATTAACTTGTGTCAGATCTAATCATGGCTGATGCCAGGCCACTGCCCTCGCATTCACAGGGCCGGTGATGAACAAGAGTCCGAACACAGACCTAAGCTCTTTTCTTTTAACAGTACCAACGATCCAGAGTAATCGACTACACACTTACAAAGATGCTCCCGCTGTATTGTTTTTTTTTCTTTTTTATATTAGTTTCTGATTTGATTCTGCTGAATTCCGGTCACGTTTTAATTGTTCACCAAAGGTTGGCTTTCCATTCCCGGCGGTTGTGTAGTTGCACATATTGGACCTGAGTGCACTGCAGGGGACATGTATAGATTTTTACATAGCACATGACTGTTATTGGCTAAGTCAAAGGCAGTGATTGTGAAATGTTACTGGCTCGACCCCGGACAAAAACAAATTGATATTTTACAATTAATTGCTGTTATAAAAGATTCTTCAAGCTTTCCAGCGTGGATCATGGTTTCATTTTGCTCTTAAAATCTTTGCTAAATGTAATACATTTTAGCTGGAATAAAGCATAAAGATAGAACATAAAGCCAACAGTTTCACTAGCTTAAAAACAAACATTTACACTATATAAAAAAATGACGTACAAACACATACACTTGACTGAACCTTCAGTAAATAAATACATAATAAATAAATACATAAATGACTGTATAATGAGTAAAGAAGAAAAATGTCCGAAACAATAAAAAAAATACTTTGTTGAAGTGGAAATAGTCTGTGGAATTCTCTTTTTCAATTAAATAATCCATGAAAATTAAAATTAGAGATGCACCGGTATATAAAAACATTTTCGTTTTTGGCCGATAAAAGCAATTTTCAGACCATCGGCCATCAGATAGCAAAAAAAAAAAACGATGATCAGGGCCGATATATCACCAGTTTTATGTTCAATATTAATACTCATTATATGAATTAATAACATTCATAAAGTTAGGAAATATTATTTCAATCTTCAGAATTTAGTTATGCGAGTTAAAATGACCACCATACTATTGGCATCGGCAGATATCACTCTGAACAATCGGCTTTCGTATCTGTGGAGAAATTCGGTGCATCTCTAATTAAAATCCATCTACAATATACAGAACGTGATTGAAAGCCCAAGAGCATTTTCCTGCAGACTCTATGACTTGTCCAATGCACAAGCAGAAGCTCACATTTCTCCTCATGGGAAAGAAACATACGCATCTAAGAGCTCTACTGTTTAAGCATTCAAAGAGCAATAGTGTAAAAAGGTCTGTGGGGAAAGCATTCCTCTCCATTTCTACGTCTGTTTGTTGTATCCTCAGAGGAGTCTGTGGTTACACTGTAGATGTTCTTGGGTCTCTGAACTATCAGTGGTTGAAATGAATACACCGTGTTACCGAAATGGCCTGAATATATACTGAGGAACATGTCTGAGAGAAAAAATATTATGATATTATGATCTCTTTACTTTCCAAATCCAAACATGTTATGCATGTCAGTTTTATTGGACTTGAAAACATCAAAACAGCTTTTTTTAATTTCGCTTTACAGTCTGTACAGCTCTTTCACACATCCTTAAAGCTCCATTCGATGCTTTTATCTAAAGTGCACAACCTTACCTTTTCTTGTACTCTGTAAAAGGTACGGGGGATATTCAACTTGTAGGTGTTCAGATACACTAAATATATTTGCACTATGAATGTTGAGCCCTATACAAAGAGGGAATGTGAATGATATACTGTATCTGCTCTCTAAAAGGTACCTGACAATAGACTCTGTTACATAAAAATGATGTAAGAGAGAGAGAGAGAGAGAGATTTTAAACCGACACTTATGTAAAATGTTATCAGGAGATGTTAAGATGAATTCTTACCTATTGCAATTTTATCTTGAAATCCTTTATTCTTTCTGCTATCATTTCATGGAAAGCCGCTGTTGTCCTTCTGAAACTTTCTTCAAATTTTTTGATTTTTTGGCATAAACCATTATTATTAGTCACCCTTAATGTTTGTCACTGGGTTTTGCAAATATTTAACCCCCCAGAAAGTATTAAAAAGGGTTTGTCAATTTTGACAATTACATTTAAATAAAATCATACAAATTTCCTTAAAACCATCGAATTTGGACATTCAAGGTTTCAGAAGGACAGCAACTATAAACAGTCGTATAAAGTCTATATCTGTAGCGTCATTTACATGTACGGGCCTCTTGTTATTCTGGTAAATCGACCAATCAATGCTCCCCGCTGTTTTCAAAGTTATTGGTTTAATTATCACGTAGCATCTTTTATGCCCAGAGTTTAATTGTATGCTGTGATGGCGGGTGGACAATATTCCGTTTTTCTATAGATTATGAAGAGATAAAAATGAGAAGACTGCTAAAGATAATGATCACACTGGATATGATTTCTTGTAGTGTTGAAAGACTTTTCTCAACAGAAACTTTCTCACCCTCGAACACTCCGCCTTGCTATGTAAAAGGAAAGCCAATGGTTTACTGTCTACGACTGCAGTTCTGTCCTGGTCCTCACGACCCCCTGCTCTGTATATTTTGTATGCTTTTCTTACAGCTTCAGAGGTTTGTTCTATTCGCCTGTAAGAGCCCTTCAAAGTGGAAATAAAGGACATTAAAGTGCACAAAGTGTGACTACTACCCAAATCTCATGATTGCGGTTAAATAACCCTTCAAACTTCCGTAGTAAGTTTTGCCTGCTGCAGGCAGTCGTGTAGCGCAAATTCGTGTTCTGAGGTTAACCTCATAAGTAAATAATTGAGCAGTGAACAGTGTGTAGGGACCATGACAATAGAAACACGGTTAATTCATGGAGCGCTCTTCTATCGAGCTAGAGGTTTAAATCTGTTAAATGAAAGAGACTCAAAATATGCAGAGCGGGGGGATGGGAGGACAAGGATTAAGAATGGCTAGGCTATGTGTATGTTTGCTAAAACGGTGAAATGTGCTGTGGTGTTTCATTTTAGTAATAGATGGAAACCTAACGAATTGGACATATGAATATATAATGGCCCTCGCAAAAATAAAGTTCTGGCTATGCCACTGGTCTATACAGGCCTACTCATAAACTCATGTTGGGCAAGTTACTCGGGAAATGTAATTAAATTGCTGATGACTCCTTTCAAAATTAATCAAGTTACTGGTCTGATTACTTTTAAAAGTAATTCGTCACATTACAAGTTACATTACTAACGTTACCGCCCATCCCTCAAAATACAAAATAACCTCTTTAGCCTTCTCATGACTAAACTTTAAGGGGAAGTGCACACTCTCGCAACAAACTAAATTAAGCCAGTCTTAAATTATTTTAAATAAATTATTTCAGCTTATTCCATAATAAAGCCTGTCAAAAGTTTCTAATAAAGTTACCAGCCTGGCACTCAACAGTATGAATTGACTCATTGCTCTGTGTGCCCGGTAACGTCACTGTCTCGAGAAGTTCTGCCCTTTCGGGTTGTTTTTCGCGGGAGAGAGGGTCCAACAACGCACAACAATGTTCTTGCCTTTGACAGAAATAAACTCAAAATAATGATTGCATTTCCAGCTACAGAACGCATACGTTTCTCTCTCCATGCTGAGTTTGTTTTCACTGGTAGTACCAAAGATTGTCTTATTATAGGGAGATGTATGAGTCTGTAATACTTATAATTGGAGCATAAAGGGTAACATGGATCACGAGAGACACTTCAGCCAATCCTATAACAGCGTCTAATCTCCTTTGTGTATTCCGTCCAATCTGTTGAAGCCGCGGCGATAGCGTTTGCCCTTACGAGTTTTTAGCTTGAGGTGATAGGCCTTCCATGGAGTGGCTTTGGTAGTACTTTCCGCACAGGCGCTTACAGTTCGATGATGTCACGGGTGCGTCAGGCAGGCGTCCAGACTTTGAAAAAGCTATTTTGCTTTTACAATATAACTAATAAAACGGCAACGATGTAACGCAGCTGTAACGTATAGTTACATGGACTTGAAACTATAACCTTATTACTATTTTAAAATTTATAACGCTTTAAATTACTCCGTTACCAAAAAAGTAATCAAACTACAGTAACACGTTACTGCCCAACACTGCTCATAAAAACATAAACTCTGAAATGCTTATTTGAGTATACTAACAAGCACAACACAACATTTGCACAACCAAAGATGCGAGTATGGACTAACACTATCCATTAGGTCAGTAGTTCTCAAACTGGGGGAATGATCAAACATGGATCCAGGGTGGGGACAGTTTTTGTGGCAATTTTTGAAAAATTGAAATGTATAAATTTGTGCAACCAAAATAATTAATGTTCCAGCATTGTACAATTGTATGTTTTTGGTTAAATTAAAATGTGTCTTCATTCGGGGCCACAAAAAATGAGGCACCCTACCCAAAGGGGGCCCTACAACAAAAATGTTTGAGCATTAGGTAGATGGTTAGGAGATGTTTTGAAAACAGTCACTCTTTTTATTGACTAATTTTATTCAGTGACAAAAATTGCAAAATGTATATTTAATATATTAGCTGCTGAATAACCTTGTAAACAAAATATTTCACTGCATGTGGTATTTGAGTTTTTGGATGTCATGTTTTTCAATTCAGTGTGTTTGCATCTGAGTTTCTAAAAGTAGAACAGAGATGCTTCCTATAGAGTTCAACAAATAAAAAAGCTCTTTTGTATCTAGATAGTGGTGGATCTACTGTATAAGATCAGCATGTGATTTTCGACTCACTGATGAAGTTGGTCTGGCCGGTGTAGATGGTGTACTGAAGCTCATACGATGTGACACTGAACTCATCTTCAGACGTCCAGTGCACTGTAATGGTGTCATGGGAGGCCGTGCAGAGCTCTTCACGTATAGACGGAGGGTTAGGTGCTAGAAAACAATTTAGGTGTTAACACAGTATGTATTGATTTATTCGTTCCACAAAAAGAAGATCTAGTTTTATCTTGGCTGCACCATGTGTTCATTAAATATGCACTACATACACAGAAACCGCTTGTGGACGGATGGTTTCAGTTTCCTTACCTGTCAAATAATCCAGTCCCTCCAGGATTTTCTTTTCTCTGGAAAAGTCGAGGGCAAAGTTGTCAAAAGCCTCGTTCAGATTGACATCTGGGATGAGGACCTGAGAGGAGGCTGTGGCCATGGCAACCCTGAGCACCAGCGGGAGGAAGGAGGCGGAAATAGAAACAATAATTTGGACGGTGAGTAAAGCACACATTTTAAACACTCAAATAAACACGAATGTGAAATAAAAGTAATACAATACAGTCAGTATTAATACTCTCAAGAAGCCATTTGGTGAGGTGGTGATTTGGCTTATAATAGCCAAAGATTTGATAGATAGCTGTCAGACATCACTAGACATTTCACAGTTTGGTCATTCAGTCCAGCATTCGTAATGCACACAGAACCTGTTTAGTAAAACCAAGGTGAACCCAACAGTCTTTTCTCCAGGTCGACAGCCAACCTCAAACGCTGCCAGAACCCTAAAGGTATATTTTATCTTATTTTGAACACAAGCCATGATCAACAGAAGCGAACGGAGGGGGCGGCACAAGGAAATGTGCAGCGTAGCTAAAAGTTCATTTCACATTGGCAAATAATAAGAATTGTTGGCAGACAATGTTGGTGTGTGTCTCTCACCTCTCAGCCACATTCCTGGCCGTCTGGAGGAATCGGGCGTGGTCATTCTCCTTCAGGCTGTGTTCAGCTTGGGTGATGAGGACGCTGGAACGCTCTAAACACTGTCTGCAGTTGGCAATCTGCTGGGCCAACTTTCTCAACTTCATTACCTAAAGAATAAAATATAAGCCTGTTTACATTTTCACACAAGGAGATAGATATATGGAGCTGATATCGCATCTGACTACGCTATTAATGTTACAAATGTTGACTTTCTTTACGACGTTATGGAAAAGGATGAATCCTGAGAGAGCGTTTGATCAAAAACTCATTATGGCCCCCGCTCTCATCATCACAGCTAAATGAGCCTGTCGCTTTGTTTGCACTTGTGTAATTAAAGCAGGGAAACAATGAGCTAACCGATCAAGACTCTCATATAAGTTCACTACGGATAGATGAAATCACCAAAACTATATACCATCTCGTAAAAAATGCTGAATTAAAATAAGCTGTTGATAATGAGGTTGTCCCAATGGTACATCCGCTGCGTATTTCATGCTCCACCGCATATCTGTGAAAAACATTGTGGCCCAAATTAGACTCCGAGATGTTAACAACAAACTGGCCGAAATGCAGGCTGCTGAGCCAAGAATCTCATTTGCTTAACATTGGAATAGCTTTGAATGTTTAGGAAGTCACATTGTTCTCTTAAAATATGCGAGTCAGTGTCTTTGGCTTTTTAAGGATGTTTTGTGTTTCTAGCACACCTCATTTTCCACAATTTTTACTCTTGTTAGTGCAGGGGGCTAAGAAAATCTGGCCCCAAAAAATAACAGCCATAACAATTAGAATTAGAGTCAGAAATGTCCATTTAATAAAACCAGTTTTTTGTTTTCTTTCCTTTTTACCTCACATGTTATATAACATCAAGCTGTTTTGAAATGATGCCATATACATAAAAAATCTGTTGGATTTACATAAGAGATTGGAGAGGTGCTGCAATATGTCGCATTGTGCATGCGTCAATAAATGTGTACGTGTATGAGTCGAAAGCAGTATACTTTGCAAGGCTGTGCGATCGTGTGCGTACCCTGTGCGTACTTGGCAAGGCTGTGCGTTCCATAAAAAAAGAAGTATGCCACAGGCTTTAGCCTTTTAGCAATTATAGTTTGGGATTTTGGGTAAATTGCTTGCAATAAGATCTGTGGTTTACAAAACATCTAAATATATTTTCACATTTGAATCTATGACGTAACACACCAGCTATAACCCGCCCACAAACTTTTTAAAGCCTTATTGTGTCTTAAAAACGCTGTTGCTAAAAGCACCTACTTTATTTGGTGGGGATATATAAGATGTCCTCCCACATATAAATCTCACAAATAATGGGCACAAATCTCTAAAAACGAAGATGGAGGTTCATTCATGGAATAATTACTTACCAGTGAACAAGTTTGAAAAAGTTTTTGAAGGCTTGGTGGTGGTGAAATGTATTTCGAGGGCCGGTAAAATCTGTTTATAGCCTGATGTTAGCCATGTTTTAGTTCTAGTGATTGTATTTAAAGGTACATTTGAACCGAAAAATAAAAGTCCTGTCTTCATTTACTCACCCTCAAATTGTTCGAAACCTGCATACATTTCTTTGGTCTTTTGAACACAGAGAAAGATATTTGGAAGAATGCTTTTTGTTCTGGGACTTCATTTACCACGGTAAAGAAAACAACCGTTCTTGGGCCCTTGACTACAATTAAATATTTAATATATGGTAGTCAATAATGTTCCACAACTAAAAATTGCTAACATTCTTCCAAATATTTTTCTATGTGTTCATCAGAAACTAATTAATAATAATTTATTTAAAAAAAAAATACATGAATGGATTAAATTAGATAACACGATATGAAAAATCATGGTGTGACCATTTTTATTTCAAATTCATATTGAATTTCGTAGAAAAAGCACAAAAATATGATGTTCTTTCATTTGTAAAATATTGAATTTATTGAATTAAACCAAACTCGGATTGACTACAGTACATAGTTGAGTAAAGCATTCAACATTTCTGGATTGAATTTCCCTTGCCTGCCTCCCCGACCACATATTCTCCATGAATTTGCTTGCCTTAATATAAGTCTATTATCCATGTGCATGATTTCAGTAACTGGTGTTATACTTCCTCATTAAATCTGTAAAGTCGTTTAATCTGGATCTTAACTTTATGAAAATGTTATTCATCAGAATGACATGTCTGACAGGAATTAGTCATAAAATGCATTTGCATAACTCAGAAAACACAAAGTTAAAGAAGTAGCTTGGTAACAGAATAAAAACAGCATTAGATCAAATCCATTTCTGACCCCATTTCTTAAAGAAATCCTCAACGATATGAACAAATCCCCACATCATGATTTTCTTTGATCAAATGGTTTTCTGCCAAACGTTTTGCAATTTCAGGGAGGCATTAAAAAACTGGGCCGCATGGGAAAACTAAACAGAACACAAATTCAAAACAACTAACAAACCATCCAAACATCTAAAGCCTCAGATCAAGTCTTACATATATTTTGCATCTGGGTTATGATCCCAAAAAGCCTCCTTAATGCTGGAGACAGACAGAGGCAGCATTACTGATGTGTGCAAAAGGGCAGAAGACATAATCTCATGTTACAGCCTCCGCATGTCAACTTGTGCTGTTCGTGTGAGCTAGAACCAGTGAAGATCTTGAACAGACAGCTCTGATAGAGATTAGTGCATTTGTCTAGGCCTCTCACATCACATTACCCCAAAACAGCAGAACTATCCTGCAGCTTGGATCCACACTTGACAAGAGTGTGAGTTCAGGCTGTGGAGATATAGTGCCTGTGTGCTGCCTGTTCACTTTCGAAATTGCCAAAACTCGACACGTGCTCACTGCATAGAGGTGAATTGGAGTATTAAATGTGAACCTTTAATTTTGTGCTGATGTCATAATGCTTATAAAATGGACAGTTCTGATTGTAAGGTCTGATTGGATTTAAAAGCCATTGAAGAATGTTGGTAACCAAACAACTTGCATTGGTTTTGTGTCAATACAATAGAAGTGAATGGGTACCGCCGTTGTTTGGTTAAAACATTCTTCAAAATATCTTCTTTTGTGTTCTGCAGAAAAAAGAAAGTCAAACAGGTTTGAAATGACAAGAGGGTTAGTAAATGAAGACAGAATTTTCATCTTTGGGTGAATTATCACATTAAGGGTTAAACACATTCTTAACTGTAGCACACTTGACATTTTGAGTTGTGATTTACACACTAGGAGCTTTAGCACACACTTTTACACAAAGCAAAACTAAAAATGTTGATTTTCTTTACATTAAAGACAACTTAAAGGGATACTTCACCCAAAAATGAAAATTCTGTCATCATTTACTCA
The DNA here is from genome assembly GCF_015846415.1 of Triplophysa dalaica. Taxonomy (NCBI): domain Eukaryota; kingdom Metazoa; phylum Chordata; class Actinopteri; order Cypriniformes; family Nemacheilidae; genus Triplophysa; species Triplophysa dalaica. The sequence goes on from NC_079557.1 coordinate 13,246,108, forward strand.
CCTTCGAGTTGTTCTAAATGTGTATACACGTATTTTTGATAGTAGGAAATAAACAATAGTAGTCAAAATTGCATCAGAAAGGTTTGCTGTCCTGCATTCTTTAAAATGTCTTCTTTTGACTTAAACAGAACAAAAAAAATATCAAGTAATATTTCCTACTATGGGAGTCAATGGGGGTTGAGATCTGTTGGTTATGGTTATAAGCATTATTCCAAATGTGACCCATAACAACAAAACCAGTCTTATGGGTAAATATTTCGAAATTGATATTTTTACATAACCTGAGCGCTGAATAAATAAGCTTTCTATTGACGTATGAGTCGTTAGCATGGGACAATATCTGGCTGAGATACAACAGTTTGAAACTCTGAGAGTAAAAAAAATAAAAATATTGAGAAAATTGCCTTTGAAGTTGTTAATCAGGGTCAGTAATGCAGGCCATCCACCCACAAAAATAAGTTTTAATATATTTAAGGTAGGAAATCTACAAAATATCTTCTTGGGACATGATCTTTACTCAATATCCTAATGATTTTTGGCATAAAAGAAAAATCAATAATTTTGACACATAAAATGTTTTTTTTTACTACAAATGTGCTACGTAAGACTGGTATTTGTACTTTCTCTGTATTCATCAGAACAAAGAAATGTATACACATTTGGAACAATTTGAAGGCGAGTAAATGATGACAGAATTTTCATTTTTGGGTGAAGTATCACTTTAACATTCTATAGCTGTTATTCAGACATTTATTGTTGGTTTGGTTCGGGTAATGATAATCAGGACATTTCCAAGCGGTTTTTAGCATGACTTATATAGTCCTGAGTTTAGCAGACACATCCTATCCCAGAGGGGGACCTGTGTTATATAGAGAACGGCTGTGATGTTTATGTTTTTGCTGCTGAAGATTATCAAGGCCCTGCTCCTGTTACACAAGGGGAAGCTTGTTAAGTGAAGCCACATGGCCAGGACCCACTCCAGGCGGTCAAGCTGATCCTTCCTCCTGTGGTGATTTCAACATCCTAATTCAAGTGTTGTCTCTCCTCCTTACAATCTGCTCGATGGCTATCACATACCAGACTCTCTAATAGGATCTCTAAAGTCTCATTTTGTCTCACGGACACATTCTACCTGTATGAGATGTTCCCTTAAAAATGGCCCATAAGGGAATAAAGTAACAGTTTAGTCAAAATTACTGACCCTTGAGTTTTTCCAACTCTGTATAAATGTATTTGTTCTGATAAACACAGAAAAAGATATTTGGAAGAATGCTTGTAGCCAAACAGTTCTTGGCCACAACTGACTACCACAGTAGGAAAAAATCCAATGGAAGTCAAAAGTGCCCCAGAACTGTTTCTTCAAAATTCTTATTTTGTGTTCATCAACAAAGCTATTTTTCCCACTATGGTAGTCAATGGTGGCCGAGAACTGTTTGGTTACAGCCATTCTTTCAAATATCTTTCTCTGTGTTCATCAGAAACAAAGAAATTCATACAAATGTGGAACAACTCGATGGTAAGTAAAAAGAAAGACCAAATTTTTATTTTTGGGTGAACTGTTATTTTAATCCCTTATGGGCCATTTTTAAGGTAACATCTCATTCATGTAAAATGTTTCTATGAGACATAAAGACTTAAGAGATCCTATTAGAGAGTCTGGAATGTGATAGCCATGGAGCAGATTGAAAAGAGGCGAAGACAACACTTGAATTAGGATGCTGAAATCACCAAAGGAGGAAGGATCAGCTTGACTGCCTGGAGTGGGTCCTGCTCATGTGGCTTCTCTTAATGTATGACACATCGCTTATTGCTCCTAAACTCTTTGTAAGTCGCTTTGGATAAAAGCGTCTGCTAAATGTCTAAATGTAAATGTAATTGTCTTAACAAGCTTTAAAAGGGGAAAAAACACATTTTCTTTATTGTGCTACCATCTCATTATCAGGTGACACAAAGTCTATTTGTCCACACAACAAGACAGCATGGCATAAATCATGCGACTTTCCTCCGAATTCCTCTCCGGGATGACATCATTTAAGCAGATCATGAAGTAAAACACCTCTTATATGCCCCAAACTGAACATTGCGATGGATTCCGTTGTGGTGAGAGGGATCGCTTTGTTTACGTTAACTTCGAAGCAGTCAAATCGTAATGATCCAACGTCTTTACCATCCAACGGGTGTGGATGGTAAAGAGCAATGTGATGCCGGCCAAAAACAAAATAAAGTAAGGATCTTTGAAACGAGAGTGAGTAGGCTACAGCATGGCAGATTTTGTATTTTTGAGTGTACTGTCCCTTTAAACATCTGCTTTAATACAAAATAAGCTGACAAGTTGAACTAAATATGACCCTATCGTGTTTAAACATAATAGACAACATGAGTTTGATTTGAATTTGCAATTCAGACTGTGTTAATCTGTCTCGCTGTTGCAAACGGATAGAAACTGTACCTTGGACTCTTTGATCTTGACAGCAATGACCTGTTTCCTCTGGCGAATTATCTCTACCAATTCATCACACTCCTCCACCAGCTTGGCTTCATGCATGGCTGTGTTCACCTGCAGATAAGAGCAGAGAGAAAGTTTCATAAAGACACACAATACTTCATCAGACCGCTGGACTAAGTTTGGTCATGTGAATACAGTGGGAATGATGGTCATATTCTGACTGGAGCGAGGTGGACCATATCATTACAGAGCGGGACCGCTGATGAAATTACAGACTGTACTTCAATACTGTCTTCAATTCGATTCCCAGATCATCCCTGTAATTACACAAGGATGCGATATCCCATCAAAGGATTGCATACTGCTTTATCACTGTACTGGCCAATCCCTGCACAAAGCTTATTATTCAAGTCAGATTCGCTTAAGCTGTTAAAAATGCACGCACACACATACCAACAGAAGCAGGATTAGTAAGGACCTCTCAGAGACACAATGGTTTTCCTGCTATAACTTAATGCTAACCTTGAACCTAACCCTGAAATCTGTTGAGATTATTTGATTCATAGCAAAACATGATTTCATTCACTTGTAAGTAGGTATTTTAAAGATATAAAAGGCATTTTTATATTTTTAATAGGAAATAAATTTGAAGACTTTCTTAAGCAGAACACAAAATATATTTTGAAGAACTTTGGTCACCAAAGTACATTGACCTGAACTGATTTTCACTGTATGGACAAAAACCAATGGGACATTTCTCAAAATATATTTTGTGTTTCACAGAAGAAGTCTTTTACAGATTTTGAGAAACATGAGTGTGAATAAATCATAGCAGAATTTTTATTTTGGGTAAACTGCCCTTTTCTTTTGTGTTTCTTATTTAAAAATGAAAGATACCATGAAAAATATCAATAAATACATTTGAAATTCATGTCCTTACAAATTGTTTTTTAAATATATTTTAGAGAAATATTTGTAGAAATTAGAAGCATTAGAAAGTATAGCTAAACCTCCACACACACCACACATACAATTTGCATCAAAATAAAAAAATGTTAGTATATAAACACACACTTTCGTAAACATACACGGTAGTTATTATTGTTTTGTTTTTAGTTTTATTAATATTTGAAATTAGCTTTTTATTTAGCCTTTTAGTCGTATGCTTTTGTCATTTTATTATATATGTGTTTATTTTTTTGTTGCTGCATAAGGTTAATTTAGTTTTATTTTAGTTTGTGTTTATTATTATTATTTTAGTGCCTTGTACATTGTACATAAATTTTAACATTTCAACGTTTTCAATTTTTTTGCGCCAACATTTGATTTGGTTTGAATAAACAGAACCTTTTTTATTTTAGTTAACTTAAATAACCTGGTGTCAGCGTTTTAAAGAGAGCATACAAACCCAGAATCAGATTAGATTGCTAAAAAACTGTGCGTTTCCCAAACGACGACATTACACGCTGCTTAACTACCAGAGTACGATGCATAAATGGGGAAATTAACAATATAGTTACGACTGTTTCCCGAAACCGTGGTAACTTTGTCGGAGATCAACTGTTTGAACCAAGTTGGTTCAGCAACCTAGTTGATGACGTCACACAGGTGGTGGAGTAACGACATGTACTAATAAATGCGTTCAGATCGAATTAGTGTCAAATTCTTGCTGTAAATAACACACATTGCGTTTAAGGACAACTTTTGTAATCCTATTTTTGTTATCTGTTGTTTTATTTCATGATATTTATAAGTGCCGTTCTACGTCATTCCGCCCAGGGATTCCCCAGTGTCCTAGGGTACTTTTCAAAAAACAGTGCTTCTATTTTCTTCACAACCTAAAAGATGTAAAATTTAATTTGTATGTATTTAGAATGATGGATATGGAATGCACTGCATGCAAAACATGGATCCATGTAAGTCTACATGTCATAATAATAAGGAACTATGCTTCTAACCACAGCTCTAAACCTGTAGTTCCAACCACGCAACTTTACGATGCAGCTTTAGATTAATCATTGGAAAGATCATATTCGGAAACATTTCAAACGTTGAACTATGCTGGAACGACGGAACTTGCGACCATAATTCGCTTACGATGCTTTTGGGAAACGCACTCCTACGTAGCATCATCTCAGAGAGCTCTAGCTGAGTGCAGTGACAGACAGTCATGCTGATGATGTGTGTGTTCCTTATCAGACCTCTTAACACAACATCCCTTCACCCTGAATCTAACACGTCTCAGTCACTTCTCTTGAGACTCTCAAAGAACTTTTCTGTGAGGTACAATCGTTTTCTCTCAGCTGCATCTCCAACACCTCACCCGCCTGCTGTAAGTCAGCTGAGACCCTGAGGGCTGACTGCACTTTGGCAGATTCATGCTGACAGATTTAACACGTGGCACTATGTCTTCATATATACATTCAGACTGCTGTGGACTGCACTAATGTTTATTGGACACTTCAGAACAGCTTACTCACATCTGAGGGTCATTCGAGATTGGGGTCCTGCAGGGGTCCAAAATCATAATTTCTGCCTGATATGTACCATATTAGGCACTGCTTTAGAAGTACTTACGCTCAGAATTTAAGGACGTTTTTGGGTTTAAAGGAGTAGTTCACAATAGTTCACATTATTTCTGTGGCTATCACCATTTTACCCTTTAGCACAGATCGCAGGTCACCTAGAATTAAAATTATACAAAAATGACATCATTACAGGACAAAAATGCATTAAAAATCCTATAAAAAAAATTTGGGCTGTCAACATTAACGCGTTGACGCATGCGATAAATTTATTTAGGATTAACGCAATAAAATATTACATTTATTTTGTAATCCTTTGTCTAGCGTTACAATATACAATCACACTCTTATTCACGTAAAGGCCTTTAAACCATTTAAGCGCGATTTGAAACAGTTGCTTTGACGGGATCAGTATAGAGACAGCTTGTAGCTATGGGATGTGGCACAACGTGAAAGCGGTCCCGTCTGGTGTCCACAGTCAGGGGCTAAAGGCTGCGTCAGTGAATCTCTGTCAGACAGTGCATCAGTATTCTTACTTGAATGAACAAAACCACACTAGATTATGTCAGAAAGCCCATTTTTTCTAGTATTTTCGTAAACACAGATTTCAACGTGTTAAATAAAATCCCAAATGAATCCAAAGAGTTGTGAAATAAGGAAAGGGCGTCAGATCTGCGTAGAGCGGCATGCTCTTAAAGGGGCCACATTCTTAAACCTGCTGCTGTGACTCCTGTCATTAATGTTAATCAAAGAACAAAAGAAAAGACGTATTCAATGTGTTTTGTAGCTTTAATTCTCTATTTAATTTAGAATTTAGCATTAAAGACTGTAAAGGGTTTGAGAACTTAATTCAATTTCTGAATATGTTCTACCTGTTAGACATAATAGCTCTCAATTATACTTTACTTCAATGTTAAGTGGCTATAATTAATGTTAAAATGAAGAAAATATTCAATTTAATGGGGACATCAGTTATAGTACTAATATCCAAATGTTGCCTTTCATTCATAAAATGAGGTTTTTAAAGAAATCAGTTGTTTCTACATTAATTTGGAGATTATTCACGATTAATCAGATTTATTTTTACTCGATTCACAGCACTATAAAAAAATCTAGTAATTCACTAATAATGCACCCTGGAAAAGTAATTATTACATTAAAGGGGTCACATGGTGCAAGAACTAGCTAGTACCTAAAGTGCCTAAGTACTTTAAATAAAAGTCCAAATATGCCCTAAACCGACAACATTATTTGCATATTTCATGTTATAGGTTTTGGAGGACACTGCAGACAAAAACAATCTGTTATACAGTGCTGGGCCTGAGTAGAAGCTGCACCAATTTTAACAAGTCATTAAGCCTGTAAAAAGACTGCAGGCAACACAGCAGTCCATTACCTCAATACGCCCTAATTGTTGAGAAAAACTAATCAATTCATGACCTTCATCCGTCCAAATCGCCACATCTTTAATCTGCTAATCCACAGACTGTCTGCTATAAACAGTGTTATTAATGAAGTCCATTGGTTGAGCCCAGAAACACTCTTAAGTGTATTCTAAGCAGACGCCACAGACAGTAGGTGTGTTTTGAGGTCTGTTTTTGCGGCAGCTCTGATTATTGTGTATCCTTCCAGTATGTTGACAGATGGGGTGGATCTAAGTGCTCTAAGTGCACGGCTGTTTGAGGGGCTCCTCTGGGGTCCGCCTTATAGGCACTGAGCCGAGTGGCCCTGCTAAAAATGGATGAGAGAGAGGCATATGCATCTCAGCGTGGCGACTCTCAACGCACTGACGCACACGTGTCCAATCGGTGGAACAGCAACAAACAAAGCGCCCCTTTGCACCGCGGGGCTAATAAAGAGCAGCGGTGCGAGCGAAGGAGAGGGGCTGCTCGGAATATGGAAGCAGATGAAAGGTAGGTCAATGTATATTCCCGTGTGTAGGAGCGGAATGCTCTCCAGACACCTGCGCTCCCCTGACAGCAACACTCATGAGTCATTCATACACCGAACAGCACTCTCATAAAACATCCATCACTTTTCACTCTTGTTTAATGGAATCTAAAGAAACTGGTGCTAGACACTATTGAACGCCCTTGTAATGTAAACATCACTTCTTTTACTGACAGTACATGTATGTTTATTCGAAGTGTGCGTTTTTATGTGCAACACAGTTTTAATAGTCTTTGCTCATCTGTAAGTCATCAGTAAAATTCTTTCTGTTGAAGCTTTGCAGATGTCGTGCAAGGACTGTGATTTATTATGTGTATGAATGTGATGTCTTTCAGATGTGTTCGCACAAATGTGATCTTTAAAACTAATGTAATCCTGTCAAGATGATGCATTCTTTCAATATGTTTGACATCGAAATTTAATATCCATCTACAGCATGATACTATGGTGGAGAGAGAATAAGGTGGACAAATTTTCATTTTAAGGAGAGTCAAAGATGTTGTCGACTGAGCATCATCATGTATACAAGAATGAAGAGCAAAGCTTGAAGCTATAGTCCTGCTTCATTGTCATTTGCTTTAATACAGTAGTAGATTGTGGGACATCTGTGTCAAACACTCATTCACACAAATTCATACTTCAAGATATTGTATAAGGGGGGCACGGTGGCTTAGTGGTTAGCACGTTCGCCTCACACCTCCAGGGTTGGGGGTTCGATTCCCGCTTCCGACTTGTGTGTGTGGAGTTTGCATGTTCTCCCCGTGCCTCGGGGGTTTCCTCCGGGTACACCGGTTTCCTCCCCTGGTCCAAAGACATGCATGGTAGGTTGATTGGCATCTCTGGAAAAATTGTCCGTAGGGTGTGAGTGCGTGAGTGAATGAGTGAGTGTGTGTGCCCTGCGATGGGTTGGCACTCCATCCAGGGTGTATCCTGCCTTGATGCCCGATGAATCCTGAGATAGGCACAGGCTCCCCGTGACCCGAGGTAGTTCGGATAAGCGGTAGAAAATGGATGGATGGATGGATGGATATTGTGTATATAGTATCCATGATGTCTACATGACGTACCAGTATCATGCCTAGTTTTACTCTCAATCATTTATAGCCCCTATTTAAATAAACAAAAAGACTTGATCTTTTCCGGCTTATTAATAGAAGTCATTCAACAAACATGTTCTTACAGATGATTTTATTTAAATGTCCTGAATAACTTACGTTCTTTGGGTGAAGATGTTTGCTAACCACAAGAGTACCCAGTAAATATTTTACCTTTTGACTGATTCAACCCTTTTCATCTCTTTGGGGATTTACATCTAAAAGGTGTTTTTAAAATGCCCACAGAATTCACAATATCTCACTCGGCTGGTTCTCAGCTTCATTCTCTGTGTGTTGAAAGCGGGTTGTGGGGATGCACAGATCTTTTAATGTGAGGTTCAGCTGAGGATAGTTACATGCACTTTCAGTCCCCCTGGGGTTGTATGAGACTGATTTAGCTAATGAAGTAACAATGCCCTGTCACCTGCTTTCTTTTCAGGAATCTCAAGGGCAACCGTCCTGACAGAGTCATTAGAGAGAGCGTTTGCATTTGGATTTCCCCTGTGTCTGATGTCTTACTGCTGATCTTGGGTCATTTTGGAGACTGAGCAACAATCTTAGCTAATGCTTCAAGGTGAGACCACGTAACCGGCTAAATATATCTCTGCTGCTTTGTTTATCTTGGGTTTAGCTCTAGTTTAAAGCAAAGGGTGCTAATGAACTGTCAAAAGCACTCCCAAAGATGTGTGTGGTAATGTCTCCTGCACAAATATGACCTGCAGATAAGAAACACCTTACGGACTGCAGTGGGCATTGCTGCAAATTCATAAACTACCTAACTAAATAGTTACATAACCAACCAAACAAATACAAAACTGACTGACCTTTTGACCAATCAAACAACTAAATAAATAAATAACTGACTGACCAACCAACCAACCAACCACTAATGTGAATTGCCTATAATATATTTAAAGGGAGCCAGTTTAAAAAACGTACAAAGATATGAACCAATCACCTAACTAGAAAAAACAATAAATATACAATTATAAACCAAGAAATAAACATATACAACTGTGTCAGGTGTTCTGAAAAAACTATAATTTAAATTATTTGACTTGTCGCCTTGAAAAAAAAAGTTTCTATCTGCGATTTTGTCAAAATTTAGTTATTCTTATTCTGTGACAACTTATTTACATAATGTGCCGTTTAATTCTTTAGATTGTGTACATTTTGGGACATCTTTTTAGAAAACAAATCGTTTTTTCTACAAAGTCAAATGGAATGCAAAAACTTTAAAGCTTAATATCGCAAAACTGCTCAGAATGCAGATAGAACCGTATAATGCCAAGGCAACAAACTAACTACATAAATACATAACTAAATAACCAACCAACCGAACGAACAAATGGTATTCAGCTAATCAGCTTACTAGCTAAAACAATTAATGAAGGGTTTGGTTCCAAAATGAGATAACTCTTTTTTAAAAAAAACGTTATTGTGTTTTATTGCGTTAGTTAGCTTAATTCGAAACAAACCATTTGCAGTTTCATTGATATTAATTGGAATGCACAATAAAACTAACATACATATTGGAACCAAAGTCTTCAAATATACAATGAAATACAAAAAAATGAACATAAACAACTGTGTCAGTCTGTGATGTTATGAAAAACGTACATGTTGGAGAAAACCAACAAAGGCTCACACACAGTATAGCTATTTCCACATATGAATAGGTAGAAACCATTGTAAAAATGGCACCCTTCAGCTTTACAGCCTGTGTAAAGGACACTCTTATGCAACCAAATGCCCAGATCTCCATTAAACCAAACAGCAGGAACTCAAGAGTTTTCAGTTACACTTCATGACTCATATATGAAGCTTATTCAAGATTCGCTCTCCTACTGACCATGAGCAAAGTTCCAATGTATTTTACTCAAAAGAAAGACTTTTACCTGACACAAACACCCTTAAAGGCTTTTTTATTGTATTTAACAGCTGAATGGTAACAAAAATGTCAGTGCAAATGCAAAACTGTAATCATGTGATTTCAATAATGAAAAAAGGATTTTCAACGGTGCATTCATACACACTTAACACGAGTCATTCGTGCACATGAAAACATTCATTTGCAATCAAATCGCTGCACGGCACATCCAACATATCCTGAATATTCAGGAAAGCATTTGTCGCTTACAGCAGTTTAAAATCAAATCTCTAAAATAAATAAGTTTGCATTTTAAATAATTTGTTTGCACAATTACCAAAAAAACATCTGCAGGAAGTGCGACAAGTACACATTATTAGAGGATCACAATGACATGATATTTTGATGTAGCATGATGATATGTGAAATGCCATTAAAAATTATATATGAAGAAGTGAGGAATTTGGCCGGACTCACCTCCACCTGTTGGCAAATCTGGATGAGTTTGGCCATCTGGTTTTCCAGCTCACTGTTCCTCTTCACCAGATTGGTTAAGTTATTCTCAAGGGTTTGCTGTTGAAAAGAAACATCCATGACATTTAGAGAAAATGAATCACCCGATCACGCTGACACTCTCACAGACAATGTTTTTCTATTCATCTTGTAAAGATATGTCATAATTACACCTTGTGAATTTTAAACTTTACAATAATGGAATAGGTCGCCAAAAATTCTGTCATTTTTATTCACCCTTATGTTGTTCAAAACAACATACACTGTTATTTTTCTATGAAACAGAAAAGAGACATTTTGGAGAATTTTCTATAAAATTATAGGGACTGTTGAGTTTCAAAAAGATGGTAACAAACCAACAAAATAACATTATATGGTATTCAAATAACAATGAGAGAAATAATAATGACAGGATTTTAATTTCTGAAGCACTGAAAATATTAACCCTTTTAACAATGCAGTATTTGAAACAAAACTGGAATTTAAAGGAGAAACTCCATCACATATACACCTGCTTTGATGTATCTGTTAGTTTAGTGAGCAGCCGATTCTCTTTTGTCACCGCTCATGATTCCCTTACACGAATCAAGTAAAAACATTGCGAATGGTAATGTGCATGTGCGCATGGATAAATGAGTCCACAGAGATCCCACGAAGACGGATTAGATACAAAACAAGCAACTAACAGCAAATTAGTTCCACATCACGACCACTAATCGTCACTAAAGAGAAGATCTGTACGTGCTGGGGGGAAGGGTGTCCTACATCAACAAATCTAGTGTCCACTGTGAAATCGGTTGCCCGCAGACACAGGTTTACAGTAAATGCATTTTAATATGACTTTGTGGACATAACCTGATGGTTTGTGTCTTTCAAAGACCGATTAATTAGCTCAGATTCTAAAGGAAAACAGGAAAAACTACGGAGTTCCAGAGTTGACCATCACTGGAGCTTTGACATTACAGTGGTGAGTGGCGGATGACAGTATCATTAGTTAAAAAGTTAGACATGCTTCACAATATACACAAGTTTGAAAGATACATTTCAGAAAGTATTCGTCATGCTACACGACCAGCTGCACGAAGCGTCGACGCCAGAGCAGGGCGAAAGAAGAAAGACATGGAAACCCGGTGTTGAGATGATATTAATGACATGAGCACAAACAAAAAGCAGCCCGGGCGGACTGAAAAGCAGAAGCGATGGGAACGGCTTGTCGGCATACAAAAGCAACAACACAGCTTTTATGTACTCTTGTTTGGTGTTTTTTGGCTAAACATGCATGTGTGATGTAGCCTGACCCTGTCCACCTGCCTGTCCCGTACCCCCCAAATGTGGCCTGAATCGCAGTCTTGCACACATCCAGTACATAGATTGTAAAAGGCAGCCGGTGACTCACCGCAGCGCTCGTCTTTGATGCCTCCATAACCGCTTCAGAAACTCTGGCAGGGCTCACTTGAAAAGCCTATGAACACACACACACATACACACAGTGCCTTACTGGTCTTGGCCCACTTTGTGACGTCAGAGCTGTATGATCGCCCCTTGAATTCTTGAATTCAGCCCTTCTCTCTATATCTCTGTCTGCCAGTTCGAGCACCTCGGAGCAGGCGAGGGTGTCTATATCAGACTGCCTATTCTCGGCGTGGATGGCTTGCTATACTCGTGGGCTGGTTGCGTCAGGCAGTCGCTTGGTGTATCAGCATTTTTAACATTCCAACTCACCCGGCAAGGACAGATGGGGTCATTAATTAAAGACTGAACAGTCGAAGATGATTTATACATCAAAACCAAGCATCACCTCCCAGGGGACAGAAGGTTGCCGGGGGAGTGGGAACTTGGGAGCCCCATTGGAGAGAGATGGCGATAGAGTGAGAAAGTAAGAGAGAAAGAGAGGGAGTAAAGAAGAAATGAGTGAAAGAAGTGACGCTGTAATGGCCTCAGGACAGCAGGATTGTTGCGGTTCGGGCAGAAAGAGACTGAAGATCACTCATTAAAGCAGACACTAGACTTCAAAGACAGACAGCCATGCAGGAGGAAGAGAGAGAGACGAGAGGGTACTACATAGAGTGTAGTTTAAAAAGAGGGTGAAGAGAAAGAAAGATGCATAAAACTCATACTTAGCAAGTGCAATGCTGCAGAACACATTGATAAAAGAGATTGTGAAATGACCATGGGGACAATGACTGAGCGACAGGAAATGAAAGACTACTGGTTAGAGGGAACTTGGTTTACTATCTAGGGAGCATTGTCATTGTCTAATTGGAAGGTGCTTCAAGATACTCATGAATGTATAGGGCCCAATGAAAACTGCTTTATTTTTCCCTATTCTGTTTCATTTTTTCCGTATTTGACTATACAATAGTAATATATATATATATATATATATATAGTTTTTTAGTAATTAACTATAAACTTTCGGGAAAAAATATGAAAAATAGGACATAATGCACAACGTTATGTTTATATTAACAAGTGTCTTAATTTTTTTGTTTCATCTATGTAATTCTTGGTAGTATTTTGTTTGTTATTTTACTCACATATTTAATACGAATAACTTTCCTGATGTAGTAGCATACACGGCATGAAGGGAACCACACATCCAATGCCCAAACGTTAGTTGTCAACAAAAATCTGATCGACAGGCGACCTGACCAATCATAATGCCGATATTATGTGCCCCCTGTTGCTATTCGCCATTTTGTCCGACAATCATACCACAGAGTTTAACTGGCTGCATGCTATGCGGTTTTAAAATGTCATTCAAGATTGTTGCTGGCCGTCACACTGTGAAATCAAGATCCCATTTAAATCTTTCATCGCCATTGACGAGTTATCTCGTCATTAAACAAAAAACCGGTTCCCGCCAAAGACGAGTTATTACGGCAATCAGTGTTAGTACTGTTGTACAGCAGGTGCCGCTGTTACAGACCGTTGGGAAAAAGTACAGAATCCCTGAACCTAGAAGGTATATTTCTTATTGTTTTTTAATGATTGTTTTGAGTGTAATCTGGGCGGAATCTTTGACAAAAAACGTTCATTATCTCAGCTGTTTAATCAAAGTTATGCATTTTTGAAGAAACCTACCCACATCTATGGAGTGATAAAGAAAGAACAAATGAAGATAGAAGAATACGTTTTTTTTGTTTTAAACTCTGTTTTTCATTGGACATAGTGTTTGTCCATATATTCATTACAGAAAATGTACTGTGAGCCACTACATTTTGGTGAAAATGTAAGAAAACGCTGGCATAGGCTGGCAACTTTAAAAAAAAGGGTTGGCGGGAAATGGTTAGAAGTCATGTCGCTGTGGAATAGTACTTGTTATAATGTACAACAATAAAAATTTAACCACACATTATGTTGTTACATCAAACACACTATAAAGGCTACTATTACAGTAGTTTTATAATCTGTAGTATATAGCTTCGATCTTTCTTTTATTTACTTTATTCCGAGTCACTTTCACATCCATCATTTATACTTCAAACACATGTTACTGACCTTATTGTTTTTGGCTGAGATTACACGTTTTTTTCAGGAAATGATTATTTCACAATAAATATTCTTTAGTGCATTGGAAGCGATTTGGCTGATGTCAGACATAACAAAAGTGGACAGGCTTTGCGAAGGGTCAATTTACTAAAGGATTTATTCATATCAGGTAACAGCACCTCAAACATCAAAATCTGTACTGAATCACACTGTACTTCTTCATTTGCTTATCGGCTCTGAGTGCTAAGCTATGGGGCGATGCAGCATCTACATCAGATAAAGGGATCAAATAAGGTCATCATATAAGGTATTGGCCCAGATACCAAGTAAAAAAATACAGAATATTATATATAAGTAGCAGTTTGATGCTTTCACCGCAGGCGCCGCATGCTTTAATAGCCACACTGTTTTGGGTCAGACCGACAACAAATCACCAAACAAGATTTAATCCTGAGGCGAGAAAACAGACTTCAAAGTGGGTGTGTTTAATTATTTCGAGATCTTCGCTCTAAATGTTTTGAAGCCTACACAATGAAGAAACACTGCAATGCTTCGCTCGCGACGCTGACAACAGGCGGTTGAGTGGATGCGTGTCAGCAACCAAAAGCCTGCTGGGAAATGTCGCTCGCGCCGGATAATGCTCCACACCGGCGCTCTCTGGAGACTAGCAAACTCGGTCTAATGAGAAGCCACTGCTGTTTCTCACCAGCCTTCGCTCTGCTAATTAATTAGACAGAGTCGTTTAATTCAGTCTACATTAGCCGTGTTTCAAGCTTGTCTGGGGACTGCCATTAAGTTTTAACGGGGTCGACGGCGCCCCCATCAAAAAAACAAGAATTCAGTCCTGTGATAGCATGTTTGGGGCTTCGACTCTTCATCAAACAGTCTGGCGTGACTTTCTTTTCATTTAAATGACACGGTACGGCTGAGGTCGTAAAGCCCAGGTGGGTTTTCATGGGAACATCCTTTTCCGGACTCCACGGTCTATAATAAGACAGTTGTAGAGAACATCTGCATAAGCCACTGGGAACGGATAGACCATTTCATAGCCTTGAGACCGAATGCAAGACAAGGTGTTCCTCTACAGACTCACCAGTTTGAAAGTTAAAGGGACATGAATGACTCGTTCTCATGAGGAATAATAATCCCTTTAAGGGAATGTGTTCAGGAAAACAACTCAAGACAAATCTTGTTAATTATGCCCAGCAAGCATATTAAAGCAAAATGAATCTCTTAATTATTCAATAAAACGTACCGCTCAGTTAGATGAAAGTTATTATTACCCAGAAAATGTCTCACAGCATGTAACTCGGCACTGCCCAATGTGAAGCCTCAGCTTCGCTACACTGCCAATGGAGACAAACGTTTCTCAAAAATAAAACACAGACACTCAGTTTGAGATGTTTTTGTCCTTGGTGAGGGAAGATTACGTGCCGTACAACGTTGAGCATTCATTATTCTAAAAATGTATGTGAAAAAAAGTCTGGTAGCTGAGACTGGTAGACAAAGAGGCAAACAGCTTATATAGTGAGGACCATTATCTCCTCTTACTGTGTGCCTGGGAGGCGGATATTGGCATATGGTTGAGAGAGGAACACGGAGGTCACAGCTAATGGCTGTTGTAGAGCAGGAGCGAGGGTCATTTAAGAGAAGGTCATAGCGTAAATCACGCAAAGCTGATGAAACTGCATGAAAACAAACCACGGCAAAGTCCGAAACACGAAAAGGCAGAGGATTCGGGGTGCTCGGTTGCAAAAAACGAGCATGTGGTTTATTTAAAACAGAGAAACTTCATTCACTCTTTTTGAAAGATCCGTCTTCTCCATTTGACTTTGAACCGTGTCTGAACTCAACCCTGCGCGCTTGTCTATAATCATACGCTCAAGACGAACTTTGAGCCTGACGTCCTCGACAGACACCGTAACAAATACTTTATACCGAAAATTCATTTGCAGAAACAAGGCTTGGCACATCTGCCATTGAGTTAAGTATCAATTTAGACAAGCATGGGAAAGCTGAAGAGTGACTCACGTGACACGTCTGCTAAACGGCTTTACATTTCATTCGTGCAACGCAATTAACTGCTGTACATTTCGTAGGGATTGCAAGGACATCTTTTCTGGAGCTGTCCTCGCGGCTCATTTTATTCTTAGGAAAACACTCTGAACGTTCACTCGGGCTTTGTGAAGCATACACAAGCGTATACAGCTGTACGACTTAAATCATCATCATTAAATAAGCGATGTTATGAATTCAAGGTGAGAGAGGGTGGAGACATGTAGGACGAGAGAACGACAGCCCTTGACATCATAAATTATTGCAGCTGTGCACAAACTTGAGTAACAACAACAAATCTACAGCTGATGTTATTGTATGGTTAATTGTTTTCGCGGTCAGCTCACGCCCTGGAGATATTCAGGATGCAGTAAATTATTTGACTGTGCAAGCCATCGATCAAAATGAATAATCGAGACAACGATTTTCAAAGTTGTAGTTATCCTGGAAGCTCACAGCAATGTTAGTCTGTTTTTTTCTTTTGCCAGAATAATTCTTGAACTGAATAAATGGAGCTGATGTATTTTCTTATTGGTATAGCATTTTATTCAATCTGCTGAAGAGGTTCGGACGTAGGCAAGCGCCCTTGAAAAGCATGTGCATTGTGAGATCCTTTTCTGTAGATTGTAACCATTAATGTATTTAATTATTCAATATTTCTTAGAATTTGTATATATTTTATTAGACATCTTACCCTTGACAGTGATTATAATTAATCTAATGAGACATTTTCTTCTAATTTTAGTAGATCTTAAAATATACTTAGGCATATTAGCTTTGCCTCTATTTCTTCTTCACTAGAGGACAATTTACACGAACAGTTCATCCGAGAATACAAATTCTGTCATAATTTCCTCAGCCTCAAGTTGTTCCAAATCTGCATACATTTCTTTGTTCTGATGTAGACAGAGAAAGATATTTGGAAGAATGCTTGTAACCAACCCATCCTTGGCAACCATTGACTACCATAGTAGGAAAAATGACAACGGTAGTCAAAAGTGCCTCAGAACTGTTCGTTTCTTAACATTCTTCAAAATATCTTCTTTTGTGTTTAACAGAACCAATTTTTCCTACTATGATTGTCAGTGGTCGCCAGGAACTGTTTGGTTCAAAGCATTCTTCCAAATATCTTTCTGTGTTCATCAAAACAAAGAAATATATACAGGTTTGAAACAACTTGAGGGTGAGTCAATGACAGAAAGTACATTTTTGGGTGAACTGACCCTTCAAGTATCAAATTTTCACCTCACTCTCACCTACCAGTCATACATATTCACACTTTCAACGAGATCTCACATCATCATTTGTAAGTGGGAAGATTTGTCGGCCACAGCGCCACAATTGTCCTGTTCAGGCAAATTTGAACTTTCCCTTTATATTTCCTCCTACAATTTATCACTCATTTGAGATCACCTAACAGATCTAATTCAATCAACCTTTGCTGAAACTTCGCCCAAATCCTGAGTAAATCCTTCAGAGTACAACCTGTCGAGGGGAAAAGCCTCAAAACGAATGTGACCACCTTATGTGGGTGAATCTCAAATCCATAAATCCACAGATTAGCAATTTCCCGGCAAAAATGACTTAATTGAGATAATAAGAAGAATTCCCCTTCTTTTGGCAGAGCATGTGGGCAGGCATGTGCGAGGACCTGCCATCTGAAACCTTCAATAGTGGATGAAGAGTGAGTCATGCTGTCGTCCTGCATCAGGAGACCTTCTGTCCCCTCACTCGACACACACTGTCCATCTCACTGTCTCACTGTTCTACGACCGCACAGAAAGAAAGGAGAAACATAGCCAGGAGCAGAACAGGGTTTGAAATCCTCTTTAATCTTCTCCTACTGTACTTCACACATTCTGCAATATGTTTACTATTCAGACTACATTTGGAGGTAATAACAGCTCATTTCAGATTAAAGCGTCTACTACTACACAGATGTGAATCTAATGTAAACAATCACTGTATATCACAATGTAAATCAGACTATGCACAAACATTCCTATTGATTTATTTGGGGTTTGTAAGCATCACCACAAAGGACGTCGCTCTACTGTACTTCATTCAACCAAAAATGAGAAACCAAAAAAAGAGATTTTAAAAGGCAGCCACCTCTAACACTAAATCTCTGACCTCACCGTAAACCTGAGCTGTACGTGAAGGTGACATTGAATTCAGGCGGCCACTGCTCTTGTAGTCTTTCCTCGGGAGTCTGTGGAATACAGAATGACTTCACACGGTAAAAACTCCTATGAAGGGTAAACATGTTTTCAAAGGCAGATAAAAAGGAAAGCTGACTCCATGAGTGACAAGTGCGGCTTTCTTCAAGGGTTCACAGCAAAGCCACGGCCTAGTTTTCAAACCGCGGGAGATTTCGATGGCCATTTGAGATACACAAAAGAGGCGGCAGTAGTCTTGCAGCAGCGACAGACAGTGAAACTACCGTAGCTCCGCTCGCAACTACCGTCTGAGGGGTTTAATTGGCTACATAAGACTGAAAAATGTCCTCTGATGGGCTTCTGAAACGCTCTGGATGATATTCTCTGAGCTGCGCGGCACTTTATGAGATATTCTGTCAGAACTGTGTGAAACGAGTTGTAAAAAGCAAACGAAGAGAAGAGAGCTATAAAGTAGGACAGATGCCGTCTGCACAGTCCTCCTGATGTCAAAACAACTGCAGCACAAAATAAATAAATACTATGTCTTAAAGGTACAGTGTGTAGCATTTTGAAGGATTTATTTACCAAAATGTAATATAGAATACAAAACTATGTTGTGAGTGGTGAAGAAATACCTTACAAAATGAACCGAAATCTTTATATTACCTTACAATGAGCCATTTTATGTATATATACCGCAGGCACACCGTTATATGTCATTTATCAAATTGCACAGCCACGTTTCTATAGTAGCACTACACGGACAAACTGAGCGCGTTTCGTAAAGGGAAGGATGCACAGGACTATGTTCTTCTTCTTCGGCTGTGATTTGAAGGCAGCTTGCAAAGCCACTACATAGAATGATTAGCAGAAGAAGAGGAAGAACAATAACAAAATCTACTTGTCGTGTTTTTTTTTTAAATAGAAACTGTTATTTGTTGCAGTAAGAAGTGAAATTTAAGCTAATGGCGGACCATTAATAATGGTTTGTCTAATTTCCGCAATATAAGTGAACTGTTTGTTTGATAGCTGTAGCTAATAGATGAGCTGATCATCAAGTGAAGTAGCGTTTTTCCTTGTAAATTTTTAGCACTTTGTAATTGTATCATAAGTCCTTGTTGCATGGCCGTGTGCAAATCAAGTTAGAAATCATGTTTACAATCGTAATTTGCATAAATCGGGTGTACATTCTATTATAATACTGCTTAGCTTCCACATCCTCTCTTGTGCGGTCCTTCATCTCCAACACCCCTACCTCTCTGCCCTCTGCCTCTCCCTCTTACTACCTGTGTTAAGTCCTCTGATTGACTCTGTGATGATGAGAAAAACAACTGCTAAGATTTTTTGCAGTTAGATTACACGCCTTTAGCATTAGCAATCCGTTTCAATAGGCTGTAAATTACGAACCAAGTTACCGTGCCAAAAAATGCTATGCAAAAGAAGCGAATAAATCACTGACACAATGTTAAACAAGTAACTATTTAATCTATTTATTTTCTTTGTAAATAAACCTTGTCACTTGACTTGCAAAGGTTACTCTCTGCTGTCTCAGACGACGACATCTCTGTCCTGTGTCCGTAACTTCAATCTGTTGTTCGCCTGTGAGACGTAGATTGCAATTATCAACACCACCGATAATGGCCGCTATCATTTACGGAACCCTTTTGTCCTGTGACGGCAACCGTAGCTTCTCTAATGGGTGGGAGAGGGGGGTAGCTGAGCTGTAGGTTGCAATTTCCTACATCGCCAATAGTGGCCTCTGAAACTTACACACAGAACCTTTAGATAAATTACAATACCAAGGAATGCTTGCAGACAATTATCTAATATAACACTTTAAAAGTTGTTAGAACTAAACTTCTGGAACTTCAATTTCTCAACTACAGTACCAGTTTTCTTCAATAAAAGAAGATGGGAGCAGCTTCTATCAGTGTGTTTACATTAATAATATTTCTTGACTTTTTTAATAATTTTATAGAGAGGTGAGATTTAGTCTATTACTCTATGTTAATGAAATCAGATCAATTATTTTGTATGTTTACTAGACTGTAACTCCCATCAGTGTGTCTAAATGAGCGCTGCTTTATCATTCTCTCTGTGTATTCTGCAGCTCTGGCAGCTCATTGGACTCCTAATGAGTTTAATGTGAAAGTGCAATGACCTGCGTCCCGTTAGTAAATGAAGCGTTTTCTCCAACATTTGCTGAACTTCTGTTAAAGATGAACTGCTATAATATAATATAAGTCCATAACATACTTACTGGTTAAAATATACCGATGGCAGTAAACAAGCTGTTCAGTTTGCAAAATGTACACCAGAGAGTTTCACAATTAATGGTCTGAAATGTAAATATTACTTTCTTGCATTATATCTGCACAGCATAGCAAGCGGCACAAACAGTGATCAGCAAAGTCTACGTTGCAAGAGCTGCTTTCTTGAAGGATGTATGGTGTTACACAGCATCCTTGACAAGAAAGGTAGCAGAAACATCTAAAATATAACACCCGATTTTCATAAATGAATTCCAGGCCCTGATCAATAGCTAGCCTAGGAATTTCATTAGCTGTAAAGCTGCTTAGTCAGAATGTGGGAAAGTGGGTACGAATGTATTTTATAGTGCATACTACCTGGGGACTGGTGCAGATGGTAGCTTATCAAACAATGGAGAGACTGATGAGAGCGTGAAGAATCAAGGCACGAAATCTTTGGAATTACAATGAGCTGGATTTATTATCACCGACTCCAAAGCTTTAATATGTAATGATGTCTTTTACTACTAGAGATTTCATGATTTCACAGTATACCAGAATTCGTATAGTATAACATTTACTTAGCAAACAAGATTCTGTGAGTCGTTCAGAAGAAAACCTTTCAGAAATATTTTTTCTGACATAAAAGTCCATTTTAGACCGTTAGCTTTAGATGGGTAGGTTGTGCAGTCCAATATTTTAATTTCTAAAATCAGAATCAAGGGCTCTTAAATGTGCCGTTTAATTTCTTTGGAGGATTTATTATTAATAAAGTAAAAAATGATACAAAAAATATATAGCAGCGGATTTTTTTTACAGACGATTCCAAATTTTCATTTCAAAATAGCATTTCTACTAGATATATTGCGACCATTACAGTCCAGTGTCTGTTGTATTCTAACTAATCAAACCTCAGGAGTGACCAAGTCAAATTCAACAGCAAAGTGAAAGACTGACATCATGACAAGACACATGAAATTTTTGGTAATAGGTTATCAAATAAAAAATATATCAATATATATCATATTGTAATGATATAGAAATATTATTGCATTGGTTAAACTTGATTATGAACGTTTTTTGTTTGCCGTGTTTGAGTTTTAAGAAATACAGAGCATTTATTCTGTTATCTTGACCTTTTTCTCCAGTATTCATTTTCTGCAAATAAATGTAAATAGAAACAATATTTTTATTTGAAATTTGGTAAAAATATTGTTAGTAGTTCACAGAATGAATAAAAAAACGACCATTTTACCTAAACATATACTTATAAAATAGTACATTTTAAAATCAGAAAAACAGTCTCTGAAATGGTCTCTTGATTTTTTACGCGGCTGTATATAAGAGAGCTTCAAAAACATGAAATATTTAATAATGGACTTTCATGGAATGAAAAATATTTGAGAAACAAAAATATATGGTTACCAATTTAACACCTTGGATTATATAATGGCCTAATAGTGAAACATATAATATGATTATCAATATGCAGTACTACATATTATATATAAATAATTATTTTTTGGCTAAAATTAGCAGATTAAAAACATTTGTGATTTCTGTGATTTATAAATTACCTCCCCACATCAGTATTTCATGTGATGCATTCGCGTGGCATAATTTTACTCAAATTTACTGATTTATTTCCCAGACATGATGGCAAGGCTTTGTATAACCTATAGTTGTATTGCGTTTATTGATATATGACTGTACATGCCACTATTTGAGACCAGTGGTCGTGAACCGGACAAAAGATCACCACGATCGCAGGTGTGTTTTACTCACAAAAGAGTGCTGCACCATTCCTATGGGATCCGATATTGACCCTTTCACCATTGCTACACACATAACAGGTACATATCCAGAGCAAACTGATGATATGCATAACATATTTCCACTGTAACATCTAAAAGTTATGACAAATTTTCATTTAACAATCATCGTCACCTCTTCACCCTGTTATATATTTAGAGAATTCCATTATTTAAACAACGAAATCCAGCAATTATCATCAATACAATAATGATCTACATACAACCCAGGATGCTGAAGGTCTAAAACAGCCGGCCTCCAATCATTTTACAAGCCGAGGAGGGATGAAATACTAC
Organism: Triplophysa dalaica; assembly: GCF_015846415.1. Taxonomy (NCBI): domain Eukaryota; kingdom Metazoa; phylum Chordata; class Actinopteri; order Cypriniformes; family Nemacheilidae; genus Triplophysa; species Triplophysa dalaica. The sequence goes on from NC_079557.1 coordinate 13,268,569, forward strand.
TTAACTTCACCTTGCTTATCCAAACTGATATGGAAATGATTTTGCATTACAATGTGATTCAGAAAGTATAATTATGTAGACAGCGCAAACTATTTTTACCTCAGGTTCTTATCTTCTAGATTGATTAGCATGCGCTGCACGGGCTTAACGCTAGCGTGGAGATAAACTGAGTGTATAAACACTGTTGAGATTCTCGCGTGTGAGGCTGCATGGCAGATTTGTTGAACCCAAGGCTTTTTGACTCTTGCACATTATGGACAGATGATAGCAGACACAACCATTCTTAACAGTTCATTAAAGGTGGCATACTAAATATGAATTAGACAATGTAGTTTGGGACTTCGAGCCAAACTAGTTTTACGGACCTAAAAGGCTAACTAAATATTTTCACAATTACTAAATTTTCCTCTTATCTTGTCTGCTATTTCCAGTGACTAGTGATAAGATCCCTGTGGTCCGTCCAGCTACTCGGCTCATTGGCAGCATCAAAGATAAGCTTAAGGGGAAAACTAGGTGGAGGAGAATCTGGTCACGGTCGATGAGTGTCCCGGGAAGGAGAAAGAAGTTTGATATTCCTCAGGGGTCGAGAAACACGGTGAACGTGCTCGTGGTCTCACGCTCCCTTCTCTAGTTTTCTCCTAAGAGAGGCAACATTCTTGGCAGCTAAACAGCATGCTTCAGTCATGCCGGACAAGCTGGAATGTCCATAGCGACCACTGCATGAAGAACCTCCACAGGAATTTCCTACCTTGGACTGTCTACTGACATTCCAGCTCTTGGCGGAAATGCTCCAAGCATCCCAACTAGAGATAGCAGATGACCCATGTCCTCTAGGCCTTGAACGGTTGGGATCAGAATAGCTCGGAGCAGAGCGGATGCTCAGCAATTTAAAGATTTCTGAGGTTTAAAAGCATGAGCGGAAAAGATGGAACGGGAAGGCATTTTATCCCTGTTTGACCGTATGGTGTAGCATATGTGGAAAGTATTAGCAACTGCAACTTGATCCTGAAAACTACAGCTTGACTAAAACGGAGGAATGCAGATAAATGTCACATCAAAGCTTAAATAAAACCAACACAAAATGAATACCATAGTCAGATTTTCGGCTGATCTCTGCTACAGACAAAAAAACTAGGGTAATGCTAGACCAGGGTTTTCAAATAAGAGCTTTTTTACAGTTGTCCAGCTAATAATGATTTTCGGATGATTCACATTTCGATGCTGTCTATATGAAACCTTGAATAAATCTTTATAATTAGACACCATTTATGTTTGTCGCTCGGTTTTGCAAATATCTAACCAATAAAAAAGTACTAAAAAGTGCTTGCCAACTTTGGCAAAATCTACAAATTCAAAAATCTACTACGTTTCTCTGTTATTCCATAATTTTAATGAGTTTACTATTATTCTAAAATGAAAAATAAAATAAAGAACAAGTAAGTGACCCTTAAAGTTTAAATGGTGGTGTAAATTTTATTGATCCAATTGACTTTCAAATAAGGGAGTATTATACATTATTATTTTTTAACATGCATCATATTTAAAAACATTAAGAACTATTCAACATGCTACATGTATGATTGTCATGGTGCAAGCAGTGTCTCATCTGTGTGGATCTGTGTCTTATTCAGAGGGAAGATTATGTGGGAATGCATATTTTCCTAATAGTATTTATGGAACCTTCAAATTTCTATGCTAATTACAATTACAGTTGTGTTCAAAATTATTCAACCCCCAATGCTGTAAATGGTTTTAGGGAATTTAGTGTACATTTGTAATTGTATTCAGAATGAAATCCTACAAGGACTTCTTAAAGAACCATATGCAACTAAAATGACATCAATTAGTTTTGTAATACAGTAGTAAATGTTTCTTTTGTGAATTCTTCATTGACATAATTATTCAACCCCTTAAAGACTACCACTCTGAAGAACAGAGGTTCAATGAAGTGTTTTCAATCAGGTATTGAAAACACCTGTGGATATCAGGGAGCAGCAATAAAGCCTAATAAGCACCAATTAGGCAGCTTTAAAATGACTGTGATACTCAGCTCCTTCTAGACATTTACTGGTGTGGTTACAAACATGGTGAGGTCAAGAGAATGGTCCAGGAAGACAAGAGAACAGGTGATTACTCTTCACAGGAAGGGCAATGGCTATAAGAAGAATGCAAAGATGTTAAACATACCAAGAGACACCATAGGAAGCATCATTCGCAAAATCAAGGCAAAGGGCACTGTTGAAACGCTTCCTGGTCGTGGCAGAAAGAAGATGCTGACTTCGACTGCTGTGCGCTACCAGAAGCGTACATTGGAGAAAAGTCCCCGTGTGACTGCTGAGGAACTGAGAAAAGATTTGTCAGATGTGGGTACTGAAGTTTCTGCTCAGACAATACGGCGCACCCTGCGTAATGAAGACCTCCATGCCAGAACTCCCAGGCGCGCCCCCTTGCTGTCCCCAAAGAATAAGAAGAGTCGACTGCAGTATGCCAAAAGTCATGTGGACAAACCACAGAAGTTTTGGGATAGTGTTCTGTGGACTGATGAAACAAAATTAGAACTGTTTGGGCCCATGGATCAACGCTATGTTTGGAGGAGGAAGAACAAGAAAAGAACACCTTGCCTACTGTGAAGCATGGCGGGGGTCAATCATGCTTTGGGGCTGTTTTGCTTCTGCAGGTACTGGGAAGCTTCAGCGTGTGCAAGGTACAATGAATTCTCTTCAGTACCAGGAGATATTGGATGACAATGTGATGCAGTCCGTCACAAACCTGAGGCTTGGAAGACGTTGGACCTTTCAACAGGACAATGATCCCAAGCATACCTCCAAGTCCACTAGAGCATGGTTGGAGATTAAAGGCTGGAACGTTTTGAAGACGCCATCGCAGTCACCAGACTTAAATCCGATTGAGAACCTCTGGTGGGACTTAAAGAAAGCAGTTGCAGTGCTCAAGCCTAAGAATGTGACTAAACTGGAGGCTTTTGCCCATGATGAATGGGCGAAGATACCCGTAGATTGCTGCAAGACACTTGTGTCAAGCTATGCTTCACGTTTAAAAGCTGTTATAACTTTAAAATGATGTTTCACTAAGTACTAAGATTGAATGTCACTTGGGGGTTGAATAAAACTGATAATGATGTGAGCTCAGAAAAGACATTTGTGGTTATTTCATTATAAATGTTATATTTGTTTGACCTACACGTGCCTCTTTGATTTAATTGTAAGCAGGATGACTGAATGATCATAATCAATGTCAAACCAACCAAAACAATCAATTTCAGTGGGGGTTGAATAATTTTGAACACAACTGTATGTTTTGCATTAAGCATCTTGATATTTCATGACTTTGACATACTGATATTTTGACTATTCAAGTTTGTTACAGCACAGCCAGTTTACTGTATTTTGTAACAATACCATATATCATATATATTCTAAACAACATATTTATTTGTAAACTTTACTTGCCTCCCTGTATTTACTGTAAAGCTGCTTTGACACAACGCAATATTGCATTGCTGAAAGAACATTATTTTAAAACAATACAGCTATAGCGCAACAGGTGAAATATAAAATAAAACTCGTTCACAGGTGCAGAAGAGTCTCCATGAATAACTAATACAAAAATCCCACTTCAAAGAAGCTAAGAGTGAGCGGAATAATCACTACCAAAGCCACTACAGCTTTTAATCAACTCTCAGACCATTACTGATTCATTCTAACATGTATGTAAGTGAAGATGATATGCGAGGTGCCGTGCTGTGCACATCACAGCACAATGCAGGGAAACATCACATTAGACCCCTGCACTCCAGAAACCCCTCATCCTGCAGACCAGAGTGAAGAGAGGAAGATACGGTCATTCACATTTCTAAGGCTGATGACTCCACTTCACTGCTTTTAAAAGCTTTCCAGTTCCTTTCGCCATTAAATGTGTATAGGGGCTGCAAGGTTCAAAGCAATTTAATAACAGGCCTCTATTCAAGATAACTTCTCACAATATCCAGCATGCACCACACACATAAATGTCAGCACGCAATCCTGTGCCAGGTATCCACGTGCACCTGCAGGAGATTTTTAAAAGGCCAAAAAGCTCCCGAACACCTCTGAACGCCTCCATATGGAAACAACTAGCACTTGTGCTACACCCTCACACGTACACAGCTGCAAAACACAGGCACATCTCCATACAGATGGGAGGGGAAGAGAAGGGGACATTTTATGTTCCAAAAAGCAATAATAGCATAAAAACCATCAGAACACCTGCTAGGTCATTCTGTAGTAATAGACAACAGGATTTTGGGAAGTAATTAAAGAAGTAGCACAGCTACTACTTTTAAAATATTTCAGTAAAAGTAGCTTTTTCACAAAAAACTCTTTAAAGATCGCTTTTTTGGTAAAATTGTATTGCAGGTTCGCAGCCAAGTGAATTTACGTATAAACCTCTCCTCTCATCAAGCATTTGAGAAGTCTTGTTTAAACAATTCTTTTGGACAGTTCAATGACTCAAAATGAAAAAACGGTTCACTGAACAGTCATCATACAGATGGTCCACTTGCATTTTATAAATTTCATAATGTCACAGAATAATATTTGCAAAAATTTGACAATTTTGATCAAATAAAACGCCATAGTTAAACATTATAAATACAAAAAAATAATTTACTTTATTATTAATTTTATATTGAAAAATAAGCTGTTTATACTATCAATAATTTTAATATTTTTTGTATAGACCACTATGCAAGATGTAAACTCTGGTCAACCAGAACTTCCATTTTAATTGAATTTTTTTAACATATTACAAATGTTACGGTTATAAATGTTCTGTTGGTTGATTTTTTGTGTAGCGTTACACAACAAAAAACAGGAAGTTGTTCTGGACTAGCGTTAGACCATTGTTGTTTGCCTTATGTCCATATAGGCCCTAACTTTCTTTACAATATTTGAATAAAAGCCAGTTTTGGGTCACAATCTGTTTCATGACGGGTGTCATCAGCACCAGTATGTCCAATACGAATGTATTTTTCATTACCCTCAATGAGACCTATCTTCGTTTCTAATGGCATGGCACATTTCCTTCTGCATTATCTCCTCTGAACACCTGCAGCTAGAGGATGGCCAAAACCGGCCAGATATGGCTGCAGTAGCAAATCTGAGGTCCTGTGGAAGAAAAGCCCACTTGATATTAAACACCTTTTTTCAGCTGACTTGCTCCTCTGGCCTTTTAAAATGGTCTTTTAGGAGCATTTTGAAAGTGACCCCAGTGGCCCACTGATACTCGCTGAATGTAGCCAAATTGGTGGAGTCGGTGTCTGTTGAGCCGGGCTCATATATCTGTAAGAAGATAGACAGCTTCCCTAAGGAGCTTAGAGTAAGAGGCCCACCCGCCAAACAGGGTGGAACTTTAATCAAAGCTGACTGCTGCGACTTGCAACTTTTCCAAAATAGAAATTAAGCCTTTAATCACCACATTTTTCATATTTTGTGTGTTTGGCCCTGTGCGTTAAGGCCTTGCTGTCCGGCGTTCCACATGTGAGTCACGTTCAAATGCAGGAGACGGGTGTGATCAATAAGATGATTGAAAAATGCTCACTGAGCTGTGCGGAGAGCCCAAACATAATGTTTGTCTTCCATGTTTCGGAGTTGAAGAGTGTGTGGAGAGGCTTTGATGAGTTTCTAAAAGAACGGCAGCTCATTAGCTCATCGAAGTAAAGCACGCAATGATTCGAGTACCTGCTCTTCAATCAATTAGCGGCCTGTAACAATGTTTGCCAGACGAATCACCCACAACGGACACAACAACCTCTTCCAAAGCCACCCTTCAACTCCAAGCAGCTTGCGCTCTGGATCTGCACTAAATGTGACTCAGCGGATGTTGACTTGAAAATGGCAGAGCTCATCTCAACGCTCAGAATCATCATCCACCGTGAAGCTCATGCACAAACAGGGATTTCTCATTTTACTCAAGCCGCAAAAGATTAAAAGTTTGAAGCCCTGAGCTCTGACAGGGCTTCTCTCTCTCAGGTTGTGGATTGGGAGTTCAAAGTTAGTCAGCGGGGGAAAATTCAAACAAGCTTCTGTAATGTAGAAAGAAACCACGATACGGATGTTAGTTCACAAAACTGCATTAAAGCACATTCTAAGCGTAGTTTCCTAAATGAGCACGGATCTGGAATGAGGCGAGGCTATTACAAGCAGCGTGCAAAATGTGTCCAAGCATCTTCGGCGTAAGATGTTATTACGGACCGAACATTCCAGCGAGTAATTTAAACTGGAGGTAATCCTCTCATTCCGCCGGTATTCAGAGAGGAAATTAAATGTCGATCTAGATGCTGTAACCTTTGCATAATGGCAGTTTCCCTGCGAGAGGACCGTTGGACAAAGGGAGAGCAACTTTCTCAGGTATCGACTTTCTGCGCGGCACAATGAACTTCATCTGGCACAATCTAGGCAGTTTTAGCGAAGCTGCTTTCATTTTCACGAAACCATACGGGGCCAGCGTCAATGATCGGAATTTCCTTTATGTGAGCTGGTGTGAACAAAGAGGTCAGCTGGGATAAAAGATTACAGGCAGATCGCATGTGCCCAACATACCTGACGCAGTCAATAGGTGTCTATTCATAACAGCCAGATTAAGATGGTGAAAAGGCCTCTACTTGGGGTCATATGAACAAATCCATCACACGAGAACTCGACTAGCATGCACAGCCCCAACCTGTCCGTCTCCTGTAACTTGAATCTCCCGAGAACCATAAGACATGTTCAAGATTTGTTATGATGCTTTTAAAATAACAACCCAGATCGAATGTTATTCTGGCTGTTGTCGAGTATCCCGCAGCTGTGAATAATTATACTGTGTATGTGTGAGTGTACTGAAAGAAAGAGCTTTGCTCGGGGTTGAGAGCTCGGTGACTCCAATGAGCTCGTATGAGCTTCTGTATTTTAGCCCTGATTCAGCAATCAAGTTCTTTGTAGCGGGTCAGCATTGTGTTTCAGTGCTAAACAGAGAACGGCTTTAGGGACTGCAGACTCATCTGATATGATAATGACTTGGGCTCAGTGGAACAGCTGGCCGGTCCTGGCTGCTGTTATGCATGAAGCACCTCACCACGAGAGCGAACAAATATTGAGTAAAATGAGTGAGTTTGATGCTAATGAAATGAAATTTGTTTACCAAAAGAGAACTTTGTGTAAGTAATGGTTACGAAACAACATGTGGGACAGCAAAGATTTTATGAAGAAGACTGAGGAATGTCGATATGGCAAAGAGCCAAGCAAATATAAAAGGCATCTTGACTTGAATTTTAGGGAAATATATCACATATCGAGCAAGTCGCTGTTTAAATAACAAAAGCCTAACCCAATAAAAGCCAAGTAATACATTTTTAGTTATGAGAGATTGTACAAAGGGATAGCTTGCCCCAAAATGAGAATTTGTTGTGTTGTGACACACAAATACTAGTTCATATTACTTCATATTTTGCAAATAAGTCGGAATCTTCTTAGAGAAATTGCTAACTATAGAGGTAGATATGTGGAAATGATATAGAGGGACAGTTCACCCAAAAATGAAGAATGTTAATAAACCCTCATGTCTTTTAAACCCTGTATATGATCTGTGGAACAGATCTATGAGTAATCTTTTGTCATACAATTGAAGTCAAAGGGCTCCAAAGTTGTTTGGTTACAAACATTCATCAAAATATCTTCTTTTGTGTTCTGCAGAAGACAAACGGGTTTGAAATGAGAGTGAGTAAATGATGAAAGAAGTTTCATTTTTGGGTGAACTATTTGTTCACTCTTTACTGTACTTTACAAAAAGCCATAATATGGCTTCAAAACTTGAAACATCATGATTATAAATTACTTGCACAGTAGCATTTTTCAAAGCCTTGTAAAAAACGAAAAAGTAACTTTTATTTTGGGCAAACAATTCCTTTTAGAACAGCTGAATAAACATGTTGTGGGCTTACCTTAAGCTTGTCGAAGCGATCGCTTAGCGAGGTGACCTGGTGCTCGCGGTGTCGTCCCACCAGCTTGCAGAGAGCGCAAATTAGCTGGTCGTCCACAACACAGTACATGTTCACTTTCTCGTTCTCATGCTCCAGGCAGGCCAGTCCACGCAGCTGAGAGTCTGCCACCGGCTCCACCAGACGATGGCTGGTGAACGGCTTCTTATTAGGGTGCGTGGCCCGCAGGCAACGGTCGCAATACGAAACCTCGCATGTCACACACGTCTTCACCGCCTCGCGTGGTGGCTCCTGATCGCAGAACTGGCAGCCGACACGCTCTACTGACATGGCGCTACCGGCAGGGCTCCCCCGAGCGCTCCCACCGAGCGTGGCACTGTAGGGCCGTGGCCGGCGACTCTCGTCAGGGGAGTTGGGTCCGCTGACAGAAGCCTTCTGGAAGCGGTCAATGATGTTTTGCAGCGTCACATTGCGCTTTAAGCCCTCCAGGCCGCGATGATTGAGAGTGATGACGTAGCGGCAGGTGGGGCACTGGAAGGCAGAGATGGACTCAAGGGGCTTGGTGCCAGAGCAGTGCGAGACCAGGATGCGGTGGGCACAGTTGAAGCACAGGCTGTGGGCGCAGGGCAGCAGGAGGGGGTCCTCAAACAATTCCAGGCAGATTGGACACGTCAGCTCCGACTCCAGTGTTTCCATCTTCAGTTGAACCGATCTAAAGGTGACATCAAATCCCACAGAAGTTGGTCAGTCACCTGTGCGGCGGATAGCTACGGGTTAGTGGCAAGCAAGTTAAGCACGGCAAAAGCAGCTTAAAGAGATTTTCACATTCAAAGCAAATAAATCGCAACACTTGCGATTTTAAACAATTATTTTAAAGGGGAAAATCTCTTTAACTATAAGCAGTTTGGTTATTGATAGCAAGCACATATTTGTTTAACAACAAAGCACTGTCTTTGGCACAAAAGTGTTAGCAGGCTTAAAGGGACAGTACACGAGAAAATGAAAAATCTGTCATCATTTATTCACCCTTATGTTGTTCAAACCAGTATATGAGTTTGTGGAACACAAAAGAAGATATTTTGAGAAATGTGTCAGTGGTTGTGTATTCATACAATGGAAGTCAATGGAGGCCCCTGTTGTTTGGTTACCAACAAACTTCAAAATATCTTCTTTTGTGTTCTGTAGAAGAAATAAAGTCATAAAGGTTTTGATTGACATAAGGCAAGCAAATGATGAAAGAATTTTTGGCTGAACTATTCCTTTAAAAATGGCTTTATATATGCAGCCAGCGGAAAAAATTAAGAGACCATTTCAGAGACCGTTTTTGTAAGTTTAAAATGTACTGTTTATAGGTATGTGTTTTTTGTTTCATTCTGTGAACTAATAACTATATTTCTCCCAAATTTCAAATAATAATCTTGATTCTTGCATTTAGTAGAAAATTATATAGAAATATAAATAATATATTTAAAATTATATAATAATACAAATATAGAAAATTGGAAAAACAGGTCAAAATAACAGAAAAGAAGCTCTATATATTTTCAGACCTCAAATACAGCAAAGAAAACAAGTTCATATTCACTTTTAAGCAATACAACACTAATACTTCTACATGTATTTAAAAAATACGATAACCGTGATTTTATGACAGTTTTCATGTGTCTTGTCATGCTGTCAGTCTTTCACATTGCTATTGGATGATTTTTATGTCACTCCTTAGGTTTGACTTTGTTGAAATTCAACAGTCACTGGACTGGAATGACCACAACACATCTAGAAATCCTTGAAATTGAAATGAGAATTTGAATGGTCTCTCAATTTTCTTCTGTGGGTGTAGCTAACACTATATAGAAAACATAAAATATGTAATAAAAACAGTAAAAATGCAGTTTACAGTGAAGACTGCTGTGTTGAGATATTACTTCAGGTTTTGGACTTGAGAGTAAAGCAATAGTGAGTGAAGCGCACAGACAAACATGAGCACATACCACATACACACACAGGTTGCGCTTCAGCTAAGCAATCAATGTCATCAAGCAACATTTTCTCTCCCCATTAAGTCACAAGAAATAAAATGCTTCATTTCCTCCAAGACTGTTAAAAAGAAAGCAAAAACCCCTGAACGAAAACACTCGACAAGTATTTTCCTGCTCTGTAATTCTTAACCATACACTCCTGCCACATCTTTGTAGTTTAAATGAAGTGGGTTTAGCACATCAGTTTCTGCTTTGATGAATATGAATGGGAAGAAATCAGCACAGCCATCACAGAGCACAACACCTGTACGCCCAGCATTTATTTTGAATGTGTTTCTAGTCTAGAACTACTAATGTCAGTGTTATGGGTTCGATTCCAGCGAATGCATGGATTATCAAAATGTATACCTTAAAAAGGTATTCATTTTTCACATAAAAATGTGAATTCTGTGATCATTTATTCACCTTCATGTTGTTCAAAATCTTTATATGACTCTTTCTTCTGTGGAACACAAAAGAAGATATTTTGAGTTCCATTGATTTTCATAAAATGGAAGTCAATGGGGGCCAGTGTTGTTTTATTACCAACATTCTTCAAAATATCTTTGTTTTTGTTCTGCATAAAAAAGAAAGCAATACATGTTTGGAATATGATGAATAAATGATGAAAGGATTTTAATTTTTGGGTGAACTACCCTTTTAAGTCTCTTTGGATAAAAGATGTCTGCTAAATGCATGCATGTGAATGATATATCAGCTGTTATATGAACAACTCGACAGTTATATGCATAAAGCAAAGCTATAGACAATTGCAGAAAAACACAGATTACCAAAGCAACAAGAAACTAAAATACTGTATATAGACAATTTAAGACTAATTGTTTGCACTTCCTATCTTTTGCATATTTATCTCTCCTTCCCCTGGTCTGTGTTGAGCCCTGTGACTTCATATTGATCTGGCCGGAACGCTCTGATGTTTCATACAAATCAATGCAGGACTTTAAACTCAAATAAACGCCTATGATCGCATTTCACAACACCGTCTGATCTATCAGTGACACCATCAGTCTCTATCCTATCATTCCCACATTACACTGTAGCTTCCATCCTCCTTAATGGCTATTGAGCGTGTCAAACCTTCCAGACAAGCTAGTCTACTGAAGCGGCAAGTTACTGCCATTTTGACAGGGAAGCCCTTAAGACTGCCGCTTAAAATATCTGACAGCTCCTATGAGAAGGCAAGAGCTTTTTAAACCTGCAAACATCCTGAGATCTTTAACTCGACAGGCTCCTCCGACAGCCAGCATGTGATTAAAACAGCACCGAGAAACAGTCATTACTACAAAATCAACAACATGCAGATAAAAGGCTGTGCCCTTGTCTAACAGTCCCCTTGCTTGTTATCAAGAGGGTTTCAAGATATCATTACACTTTGTTATACAGCTTTGTTGTGAGCAGTTATTTGGCTAGTAAGAAACCAAAATATTGAGGATTAAGTTGATGGATAGATGAGATGAGGTGTCAAGAGGCATAGTTAAAGAAATTGTCATCATTATTCATCCTTAAGCTGTTCAAAACATGTGTGTAATAGTTTATTATGTGAAACACGAAAGATGATATTTTGCAAATGTCTCAGTGGTTTTGTGTCCTTACAATGGAAATCTATGGGGGCCAATTTTGTTTGGCTACCAACTTTCTTAAATATGTCTTATTTAGTGTTCTGCAGAAGAAAGTCATACAGGTTTGGAACAGTGATGAGGAGAAATTTTGGGGTGAACCCAAAAATTTAAAAGTAAGTGTGCCGTTAAGTGTTCAAATAGTTTTTGTAGAGCGATTGTTAGGGCCCAATGATTTCTGCGATGTGGAAAACATGGACAGAATCATCTCATCCAGGCATAAAAACTGAATTTTATGTATAACACAAAACGGCAAGGAATTTGGCAAGTGGATTACATCTTAACCAGAAAGAAGCGCTGAACAGCTAAAAAAATGCGAATTGTGCTAAGAATAAAGTTAGAATTATTCCGATGCCGTTTAAATAAACTGCTTGTTTTGTGTGTCTGACTCTATTTTAAAAGTGGTTAGGTGCGTGTACGGAACACGTAATGCTCGTGTGATGCATTGAAATGCATTGAAGCTACTGTCAAACACCCTTTGAGACAACCCATCAAAATAAAAGTCTGGGTTAATTGAATAAGTTACAACTCTCACATTTTACCACACCAACCCCCTTGAATATTCTTTTTAATTAGACCACTTAGTATTTTCTTTAATAAATGGAAGTTAATAATCTAGTAAAATCCTAAAAATATAACTTGTTTTTAAAAAAAATAGTACTTAAATATCCACTGTGAGTTTTAAAATATAGTTTATAAGTGAATAATATCGTTTACTGGAGTATTTTTTCATGTGGGCAAATATATTAACAGAACACACGGAATCTAGAAAACTATAAAATGGATTTCATAGGGCAGCCATTGTTTACATATAGAGTAAGAGCAACAAACCCAGGAAGGATGTGATGAATTAGAGAAGATTTTCGCAGAGAAGTAAACATTTGACTGCTTTCAAAGAAAGACCCCACATGTCATAATCTGATTATGATGAAGTGCTCCATATGGCATCTGATCTGAGTATGCTTTTGCTTATGCACACACTCTCAGAGCAGAGTCTGCTTTACGTGATCTGTTTTCAGGTTGATTAAGACATTATTTTCCCTTTGATGTAGACCTGGAATTGAAAAAAGGCACTCTCACTATAAAGGATGACTCATATGGTAATGATTTAACAAAGCCACTTACTGCTCAAGCGTATTTCCATCTGCTACCTAACGTACTGTGTTTACCTCAACGTAAGCTGATACCTAGCTGCCTCGCATAAACCCTGCTGGTACAGTATATTTGCTACTAAACAGATGCATTAGATCGTCAGTTTTCTCAAATAATCTTAAAACAACTCAGCCTACAATGCAAATACTAAGTAAAGCTTTGTTAAAAGAAAGCAGCTGCATTTGACTGCCCGTGTGTCTCCCGGGATGTTTTCTGCACTTCTTAAAACAGAGGGGAAAAAGAAAATCAACAGTCATGCGTCATGAGGAATATGACATTTCTGGAACAAAGAAAATTAGCCCTGTCTAAACAATAGGGACAAATCGCTTTTAATGTGTCTCAAAGGATTTTTCTTCCATGAGTTATATGTATACAACGATAATGAGACAATGATCGTCTACAGCAGACTGACGAAAACTGATATTTTCTCTCTTCATTGTATATTTTTAATGGACAAATCCATTGTATATGTTTATGAATGTGTTTAGCATATGTATAGATAGCTGCAGAAAAAATTAGAGATCATTTCAAATTTATAGGCATATGTGTAAAGTTAAAATGATCATTTTTGTTCCATTCTGTGAACTACTGACAATATTTGTCTTACATTTCAACTAAACAAATATTGTTTCTATTTGCATTTATTTGCAGAAAACCTGAGAAACAGGGCAAAATAACAGAAAAGGTAAACTGTATTTTTTCAGACCTCAAATACTGCAAAGAAAACAAGTTCATATATTCACTTTTAAGCAATTCAACAGTAATATTTGTATTTAGGAAACATTAATTTTTTTTTGTGATAATCTGGATTTTTATCACAGTTTTCATAGTTTTGCATCTTATAGGGGTGTGACGAGATCTCGTGGCACGAGAACACAATTTCCTTACGCAGTTAGCATGATGGAGTGCTGGGCTCGAAATTGTGACCATTTTAGTTGCATATCCTCCCTAAATTTAACCTGTGTGACCTCAAAATATATTTGGAAGCATTTATATGAGTGCACATTTGGTTGTGGTGCAACCTGTTTTCAATACTGTATAGAACACGCTCACAACTGCAAAGCATGTGCGTGTTGTGAACTACAGTGACCGGCCGGGCCATTCATATACGACGTGATTTTACATCCCGCGTTGCTACTTTTACACCATTTTTCAATGTAAACACGTGCAAGACAGACAGGTTTCAACGTTCAACGGGTTTCAACGTCTCTCACAGTCCCTCATGCATAAGCAGTAGTGTTTAGGGCAGTTTGCGCTGCCATTAGTTAGTTGGGAGCGCGAAGCGCGTGGCTGAACAGCAGCTGAGCTGACAACCACAAGTTCATTACAGTATTTTAGACATTCACAGGCAAACATCTTCAAAAAAACGGTTTATCTATCTCTCACATTTGTGCAATGTCAGCATAAAACATGATGTCTTTATGTAGTTTTAACCGTTTTTCTGAATTCTATGAGGGTTCAGTCAGTGGAGGAAGGAGGATTGACAGTGTGAAATGATCGCCACCTTTGCTGACACTAGCACTATGCAAAAGCATAATAGAAAAAAACCCACAGCTTTACTTAAAGCTTTCCCTGTTAAGAAAACAAAGCATAAATTTTGTGCAATTACTGCCTGTCATTTAGGTTTGTTACAAACATTTTGCAGTGTTTACAAATTGTTTATTAATGCGTAATATAATTCATTAAAAAATAAGCTTAATGTGTTTCATAAAGTACGAGTTTGCATTTTGTGTTAAGGTGAATAAAATACAACTTTTCCCCATAAATTTCCTCATTGAGGAGTTCTTTGTCACTCCTGAGGTTTGATTTAGTTAAAATTCAACAGACACTGGACTGAAATTGCCACAACACATCTAGAAATGCTTATTAAATGAACATCTGCAATGTTCTCTTTTTTACATATACTGTACATGTATACACCTCTAGATGACAAAAGAAATCTGGCTTTTTTATATTACACTCCATATTTGATATTGTACTCCATCTGTTGACATTCAAATAACAACATTATAGTGTTAAACCTGCGGGATATTTTAATCAATCATACATCCACCACAACGCTGACCTGCTCTACAAATGCTATAATTTAGGCCAGTGCAGCTAGGACACATCGACTGATGATACCTTAGTGTGCTCGTGTTCCCTGGCTAGTCTCAGGAATATGTTGTGTGATGTTTGTAAGTCGCTTGCTGTGGTGCTGTGTGGGCCAGTGGGTCAGACTCCGCCCTGCGGCCCAGACACTTTAATGGAGCCATTTATCTCCTGTCAACCTGCAGCTGCTTACTGGTTTCCTGCAGCTTCTCTACCGCTTGAGTGACCGGGCAGCTGGAGTCGCGAGTCTGAACCGGACACAGCGCCACTGGAGCCCTGCTGCAGGCTCACACCCCATGGGTGGCTGGAGAGACATCAATTAAGAATGAGTGACTGGACTTCAGGGATTCCCTAAGCGCTGCTGTTGGGACAGGTGACAGGGAAGCCTTTCGCAGCTTATCACCTCCGAATTTGTTACGAATGACCTAGCGACGACAGGCTCAGTGGAGGTTCATGTGAGCATGAATCCTCCAGTGTACACAAAGGTTCTTTGAGGGTTCAGCAAAGAACAACTTAAGACTTTTTAGCATTTGTGTTAATGCATGATAAATTGTGTACATTCATTTATAAAATTAAATTACACGGACAAAATGGTTTTGACACACATTCAAAGTCCCCCTGTGGTGTAAATCTACTTTATTCAAAAGTTTTTATATTTTATTTATAACCTTAAAGTCCCTGCAAACCGGAGGTTGCATTACTTTTTACTTCTGCATTTTGACGTATTTCCGAGTGAAATGGAGTTTTGAATGAGAAAAATATTGGGCGTGGCTTTCGTCGTTCTCTGCGATTTGATCGGATATATAAAAACAGCCGTTGCATTTTGAAATGTTGAAGGGGAGGAATAAACGGGTGCTCGGCCCAAGCTGTCTAGCATGCATCATCTAAGATGGATAGCCATTACAGGACAGAAATGCATTTTCTAATTTTTTCTCAAGAGATTATGAGGGCAGATGAATTTTAAAAGAGAATGACCCACAGTGATAAACAATCTACAATAAACACTGCAATATTTCATGAAAAAATTGGCTTCGTAATTTTTAGTTTCACTGGGACTTTACAACCGCAAAGATGTTAACAAGAAATGTGGCTTAAACGCACACATGATTCCTAAGTCACAAACATGTGGTAACCAATCACGTAATATATCAGAGTAGTTTATTTGCATACTAATGAACAACATATAGTAAATCAATTAAACTGAGGGTCTATTTACATTCAAGCTACTTCAGTAAATAATTTCAAAGGTAATGTCATTTTGATGATCAAAGATGCATTTTAAGAGATAAAATTATTCACTACAGAAGGACTGTAATGCTTTTCTGAGTTGCCCATATGGTTTCTTTAGGGATTCGAAAAAACAGCTTGTGTGTTCTTCAAAGAACCATATACGGTTCTTTTAATCACTAGTACATAGATGGCAATTACCTAGCAACCACCCAGAACTCCCTAGCAACAGCCTCCATATACCATGCATCCATCCACAACACCCCAGCATTTTTTAAAGGCCGTCCACACAGAGACGTGTATAGCTATGTCCATAAAAATTTGGTTTCATCCTGACAGATCCGGCGTTTTGGGAGCCTAAAAACGTGTCCCAGAGTGGATAAATCTGAAAACGACAGCCTTGCGTTTTCGTGTGTACAGCCAATCCGTATACTTTCTGAAACAATGAAGTCATCACCCCAGTGAAAAAGGTTTATGTTTTCCTTTCTGTTTTAAGTATATCTTCATGGCAGAATTATAGCATCACATACTGATTTGGTATGTATATCAGTGGTTTCCTGTGTGCGCAGATATTTCTTGAGACGGCACCATGTTTATGGAACTAAAAAGAAAAAAAAAGATTGAATAGAGAAAGATATGGCTTTGTGTGGATGTGGCCTCAAAATAAAATGGTACACAGTGAATTGTACTGCTACAAGACAAATATACCAATGCGATAGCACAGAAATCTCTGATCAGCTTCATCATCTGTTACACAACTCCTTATGACACATCAATGCAATACTTCAGCATCTGCTGTAACACTGTTACAACATCAGCAGCATCGGTGACCTGCTGGAGTGAATAAAAACAAGCAGGTGTGTTTTCAGTGAAGTGTCTGGCACAGAATCCACAGCTCTTCACCGCTGCGAACATTCACATTTCCTTTCTATGCATTCCACTGCTAAATAGTGCCACCGTACAAATGCGACACGCGTCTCAGAGTGGCCACACTGAGAAATAATCTCTTCATCAACAGCAACGCTCTTAGACGAACAGGTGAGCCATTGTGCAGTTCAGTGCGTGGAAACTCCAAAACATGTGTCTTCTGTACTACACTCGTCTCAATGTGCGTTATGCTGCTTTTCTGCCAGAACCGAGCTAAAGACAATTGTATGCAGATAGAATTCCTCAAATATGTGATGAGAACGAAAAGGTTATGGATGTTAATTACAAATTACAGGATTATCACTTCATGTAGAACCGAGACGGGTTGCTTATTAAATGAGCACACGCTAGCCCTACAATTGGGGCAGGAGGTTGAAAATGTCTTTAGCAGGTTGAAGTATTTCTTAGGAAAGCGGTTTATTTCATCTCCCCGGGGGACTATGTGAAAAACGCATGTGTTAGGCCTGTTTTTAGGCACAGGGAGATTTCAGCGGCGAGTGGGCAGAATGGTTTTGGGTCAACCAAACAATATAACTACACTGGCAGAGTCAACACAAAGCTGCCCGGCTTCCACCAGCTGGTCCTGAAAGTAAATGGTCAGTCTTTTAAACCATAAGTGCTACTTTATTTATTTTTAATGTCAAAGCTTTATATAGAGGCCAAACTCGGATAATTGCAGTTGGTGTGCTTTTATAAGGATACACAATGACTGTCGGTTTGACTGAAGTCATAGATGGTCATTTATGTGATGTTTCCCTCAGTACTTCCATGGTTATATAGCTGTTTAGTTTGTAGTTCTAAAACCCACAAGAGAAAGCATTTTCAAGCAACGGGTTCCCTCGGGAACCTTCGGCTGGTTTTAAGAAAAGCGCTTTTGATTTTTAAGTCAAATAAGGTCTGCGGTTAAAGTTACTTGAGGAAACCTTCGTGTCTTGTAGTACAACATGCATTTTCAGAAATATACCTTAAATGTAATATCTGAAGAGAAAATGTGTTTTATTGAAACAGTACGTTTTAAAACTGGATTTAAACTAGTGGTGGGCCGTTAACGGCGTTAAGTGAGACTCTTATCGCGCGATAAAAAAAATGTCGCCGTTAATCTATTCTCAAAGTTGGGTTGGGAGCTGGGTCTATACTACGCAAGCTATGATGACTTTCACCTTGATATTTTAGCGCGGATGTTTACCAGCTTAACTGCACTGTACGGGGCGAGAACGAGATTTTTCAACTCGCGTGATTCGCGTCATTCGCGGAAGCAGAAGCCGCCTCATCATCTCATAACCAGGGCTTCATTCGCGCGATTCGCGCAGCAAGTAGGTCTATTGGCTCTTAGCATTAACATATAAATCACTCGCGCTTGACACGCCATTCGCGTTTGGTCTGAACACAACATAACGTTACTGTGAAATTACCGCATCAAACGTGACGTGCTAACAAGGATGCAGCTATGAAGCCGCCGGGTTTGCTTCAGGGAATATAAATTTTTAAGAAGCTTCCCAATAGAATCATCGACAAGACTAAGGTTGTTTGCACCTTGTGCAATGCGGAATTGGTTTAAAAAAAACACTTTCTCTCAACAGGTAGTGGTCTAGCTTTAGTTGAAACCAGTAACTTTGTATTGAGATCTAATGTATTATGGCTCCTGTATGACATATCGCTTGTTGCTCCCTCACTCTTTGTAAATCGCTTTGGATAAAAGCGTCTGCTAAATGACTAAATGTAAATGTACTGTAGGAGCTCTTCCAGTCTCAAGTACCACCTAAACGTAAATCATCCCTTAGCTAATGCGGAAGTAAACACAAGTTCATTTTATTGAACATAATTTAATTTTCATCACCAATTATCATAGTAGAACAGCTTTCTCAAGCAGTTTGTGATGCATTTTGGAAACAGGAGATGAGCCCCTGGTCTAATGCGCCACCTGGCTTGAGAAACCCGTTCTCAAAGACTTACTTTTAGTCATTATTTGGGTAGCACACATATTCTGAATGCCTTTGGCAGAATTCAAATGAGCCATTTTAATCTAGATTAATCTAGATTAATCTAGATTAAAAAAAATAATCTATGCCCACCACTAATTTAAACATTGCTAAATAAACTACCATAAGGCTTTGAATTTATTGTTCGATAAACCTGACTAATATTGTAGCAACAATTCCAATAAATTATTAGTTCGCCTTTTCTTCAAATTTTTAGTTTTTATCTTGATTTAAGCTTTAGCAATTTTGGTATATGCTTTTGTCATTTTATAATTTATTTGTTTATTTTTAATGTTGCTATATAAGATTTATTAATTTTATTTTAGATTTTGTTTATTATTTAAATCTTAATGCTTTAAATGCTTTTCAGTTTATTTCTGAGGCGACATTTAAATTTTTCATTTAGTTAATAATTTTAGGCCAATATTTTATTTGATTTTAATGATCAGAAATGTTTTAAAAGTTTAAATTTTGCACACTAAATTAACCTTGAAATATCTGTTTAAATACCTCACAAGGTATCTGTTTTTAAGGATTTTACTTCCAAAGACGCATGAGTGATGCTTTCAGAATTTTCATATTCATAACGTGTGTCTTCAAAAATGTGCACACGAAAATTAAAATAAAAGAAGTATTTTTTGTTGGTTATTATTGCTTTTGGTTTGTGCATTTTATTTCACAGAAATACAAGAAAGTATGTACGAGGGTCTTTTTGACATTAATATAAAGCATATGTATTTCCTAATGCATGTTTGACGTATGGCTGGATGTAGTTGTATGTAGTGAACACCACTTTAAGTTCTTATTTCATGGCAAATTATGTTTTAAGGTGACCTACATATTGACTGAAGAGCTTTATGTCTGAAAATAAGAGCCCTTACTAGTTGCAAAACTACTTTCATCATAATTATCACTGGTAACCATTCATGTTTTTCTTTTTCATCCGTTTCATTTTGCACATCAGCTAAGTTATTTAAAACTACCTTTGGTTTTCCACACCCATGATCCAGCTTCCACTTCGACTGTGACCCATATGGATGGTGTCCATTTGTGTTTTCCACATCCTCTCCTCAACACAGAGCTCGCTTAATCAAACATGGGATTCTATTCATACAAAGCAAACAGCGAGGCACTGGTTACATTTCACAGGGGATCAGAGAAATGGGTGCTGACTAGAGGTCCAATACTCTGGCATCTGCACAAACACAGATGGGTAACCTTCACGTCCGAAGATCACAGATCCAGGTCAGAACCCATCTGCTGCCCTACCACATGAAAATAGCAGGGCTGTGAAATGATGGAAATGCCGCTTTTGTCCCAGATATGAAAATGACAGGCTTTACAGATTGGTGAATGAAAAAAAGGTGGGATGTTCTGCTTATCTCCCTCAGAAAATAGAAATCTCAACGGGATCCAATATGTTGTTTCACCCATACAGCAATGTGATTACATAGAGAACGTTTCCTCAAAACTGGAGCTTCTCAGGTTTTTCTCCTGAGTACAAATCGTCCCACACGTCTCGGTTTCAGGGTTTCAGATATCAACAATGTCACGGATTGTACCCAGGACTTGCCAACATACTAAAACCTCATCACAACTCATAACAATTCAGTATTCCGAACTCAGACGTTTCTCATTACATACAATTTACAGAGTTAAGACGATGCATGCTACACCACCAACGCCGAACAGACATCTCCAGTTCCTTGAGTTATCAAAATGTATTTACTGATATTGTGGATTAATTACATCATGTATCAATGTGACATAAATAAAATGACTTGTTACAACTTATTTCCATTACAGTCCTTCAAACGTCAACACAGAATTGAGGTCAACACCTCAGTTTTACATCAAAAAATGCTTCCGCTTGTAAAATTAATTATCCGGCGCTAGCAGATGGAACGGGCGCCATACGGGCCAATCACAACAAAGTTAACACTCTAGAAGACTTGTCATTTTACTGACACCGGAGAGGCGTCTTTTCTGGCTTTAGCACTACACAATACCTCCATGATCTCTTTCATTCTCCCAACCCAACGCATTTTCATTATTGATGTGCATTTCATTTGGTGAGAATAAAAATGGGCTGAAAATGCAGCAAATCTCATGAAATATTAAGCCAAGATTATAGAGAAAACAGGCTGAATAAAAGGAGCTGGTTACATTGGCTTGCCGTTTCTGATGTGAACTACTGACCCCATGTCTTAACCTCCACGAACCTTTATAGAAGAGACTGGGGTGAGAATTAGAAACAGGGATATTGCGGCTTCTCTTGTTACCATCGTGTACTCACAAACGCTCCCAATGGAGTTGACAGAAGTATTACATGTGTGGTTTACCATCAGAGGCATCAGACATCATAGTAAATAAACTCTTTGATTTACGCATTTTTCAAGTGAGAGAATCGATTCAGAAACTCAGAAGATGATGGCGCATTTCTCTGATGTTCCCCTCACCTTAATACTTCTTCTATTTCATGCATGTAGGAGAAGATGATATACTGAATCTCCAAACATAACCGAGGTCTGGTTTAGCATCACTGTATTAAACCCTCATGACACGCATTAGGAGTTTGATCTATTGGAGATTAAATGTGCAAAAAGAGCTGCAAATCCTTCAGTTAAGCCACAATGTAAACAAACGTGCAGACGAAAAACTCACATTCAATCTTGTTTCATTTTTTGTTGGCTGACACGAACGACAGAAATTGTTAATGTGAAATGCAAGAAACTGACAGACAAACTGAAGGCTCATCTTTACACTTACATTTCCTGTGAATATTATGCAAATTGTATGCAGACTGCATGAAACTAGTCTGCACATTAATGGAGTTCTGCTGGGTCAGGAGGCAAAAAAAGGTTGAAGGTCTGTTCTGATTGGTTCATGGACAGTAGTGCTGGATACAAACACTAACCGTAACAGCTGTGCATTCAGGATAGCAAAATAAATAAGCATGCTCAAAAGTCAGGACTACAACTATTGATTCTTAAAACGCTCTTTATAAATGGCAAGACGGATGTATAGACAGTTTCAGCGGCAACGACTTTAACAAACTTTGTTTGGCCCAAACTTAACTTTGGGTATTAGTTGAATAGTTTTACTTTAATACAATTACTATACAATAAAATAATAATTAAATATAAAATAAATTGTAATATTACAGCCCAAGACAGACCAGGGCTAGGTGAGTGAGTCCGTCCGTCCGTCCGTCCGATGAAACCGTCTATGTATAAATGTCTGGAACTTTTGAATAAGTTATGAACTTTCTGATCATTAATATTTTTATCCAGCCGTTCAGATTTCGTCAGCAGTGTGAAATGTGGCATTAACTGTGTGAAAGTGCAGTTTTTTTGGGCTCAGTACCGCATGACCAATCAAATGAACTGATTAGCTGGTGGGCAGGTTCTCGGTTCCCTAGGAACATGCTTGCCTGAATGCTGATTTAACCTTTCAAAAGTCCTCCACCGTTTCCACAAGATTCAAGCTAAAATGATTTCTGAAACAGTCGGCTGGCATTTCTCATTCCGACAGGTACAAATATACGAAGGTCACATTTCAAAACTGCATCAATGAACATCAACTTGTAAAACCGTCAATAGAAACAATCGGGTTTTCAGGTTCTCATTATTAAGAAAAAACAGGTTAGCACTTAACATGAACCATGTGCATTCAGATATTTCTGCTGGGAAAAAATATCTGACTTCCCTGTTTACAAAAGGTATCTGAGATATTATTTTTGCACATGCTTCAGCATTTTGGGCACAGCCAAGGGGAACCCTTACTGTATCTGTGGGTGTTTTATGATCACGCCCCAGAATGCTCAGGTCGATTTCCCTGCAGAAGCGCTAACACCAACATTCTCTGCACAAGTGCAGCTCCTTATTAATAAATGAGCAGATGTTTGCGAGGTGTTACAAGGTTGTTAAGCCATCCAGAAGTAGAGCAGACAAAGAGAAAGGAAAAGTCAAAAGTGTGTGGAGGAAGTGCAGGACAGATGTGGTTGAGATCCTGGAGTGTTTCCAAAGACCCCTGAGATGCAGTGCCCCTGAAGAAAGTTAAGAGATGCTATTTATAAGCACCTGTAATGTTTGGTATTTCCTTAAGGGACGGGGGTAGGAAGAAGGCATTGTTTTTTCTTGGCTGACTTTGATTGTTTTGCCGATTCCTTTTGTTGAAATGTCAAAGTCTTGCTGTTTCGTTTATGCATTTCCATTTGTGTTGAGTTAAGGCAGCCCATTACATTGGCCGTCCCCCTCGGAAAGCCGTGCAATTTGTTGTTTGGGTGCAAGCGGCTTCGATGGGACATTTCAGCATATAGTAGCGCAATACTCAGCTCCGCTCATTCAACACACTGCAGGGCACACATTTAAAATAGGATTCTGGGACATCAGAAAACAGACTGGAAAATATGTCTCCTGGGGAAATCAAATGCCAACCTTAGATCACTTCAAGGAGTCTGTTCTATGCAGAGCAAGAGGATCAGATTCCTGTGGATTTTATAAAGAGATGGTCATCATCATAAAGTCCAGTTTCATTTTATTTAACCAACACTGGAGGTGCACAATATATTGAAATTATCATAATATTGCGCTGAACTGCAACAGCAAAACATGGCTGTTCATATTCAGAAGTCGTCACCTTGGAATTCTATCCGAACATTCTATAGAAGGTTCTATCCGTCATTTCTGTCAAAACATACTCGTTACATATTCTTATTTACATTATATGATGTCTTTTTACTTACATTTTACTTACAAAAAACTCCATTTTTGGAGTTTTTTTAGAAACAAAAATCTATTAATTAAAAACTTTAAAGCTTAAATCTGCTCAGAATGCAGATAGAACTTTATAAATCTAAGGCAATGAAGTTGGAAAGATGATTTTCCAAGAATGGGAAACATGTATGCTAGTTATATAATTTACATATTTTAACATACTTTGTATTGATTAGTAAAACTAATTGTTGTATCACATAACATAGATTGCATTGTTCAGCAATTTATTGAATGTCGTATTTTTCTTTATTACAGTGCAGCCCTAACCGACACTTGAGGTAAAGGGGCAGTTAACCCAAAAATGAAAATTCTGTCACTATTTACTCACCCTCTGGCTTTTCAAAACCTGTATAATTTTTTTCCGATGAACACAGAGAAAGATATTAGAAAGAATGTTAGCAATTTTTAGTTGTGGGACATATTACACTACCATAGTAGGAATGAAAATGTTTATTTGTATTTTTCTACAACAACAAAAAATTTATATATGGAAGAAAATAGGAAAACAAACAGTTCTGGGACACCTTTGACTACCATTTAATTGTTCCTACAATTGTAGTCAATGATGTCACGGAATTGAAAATTACTAACATTCATCCAAATATCTTTCTCTGTGTTCATTGGAACAAAGTGATATTTATACAGGTATGAAGTTACATTAGGGTAAGTAAATGATGACAGAATTTTCTGACTTTGCTGTGTTACGTAGACATACCCCTCAACACATTCTCTCACCGGTTTAGCACAAACAATTTATAGAAACTAAGCTGCAAAAACAGGTCAATGAAAAACTGTCATGGCTTTTATGTCACAACCGTTATCACATTAACATATGACCAATATAAAATACAAACTCAGCCAGCACAATACACCACTATGCAGAGTCATTTAAGGTACACTAGCAAAAACAGCTCCATGTAACAATATTATATGAGCACATTTTATTGAACACACACTGTTCATGGAAATCTTCAATTAATTCCTATTGGGGTTTATTTTTTGTTTTTGATGCAGAAAACACTGACTAACCTTTTTAAAACAGTCAAAGATATGATTTTCCACCTAAAACACAGCATTTTGCACACATCATCTCAGTCTCCATGTATTTATTCTAGTGTAGACTGAATGAGATCATCAGTCACTGAACATACAGCTTGGCAGAAATGTGCTTTAGCAAAATGAACCATAGATAGAATTCCACCACGAGCTGAAACACAAACATATGGCTCATTTGTATTCATAATTCATGGATTATGCACAGCATACATTCTCTGTAATCCTGAACTGCCTGAAGTTGGGCTGTTACTGAACCAATGGAGAGCTTAGGTGTCTCCACACACCTAAAGAATGAGCGCCTGCCCTGCGTCATGATCCCTTCTCTTCCTCCTACCTGTATTCCCTACAAAAGACCTCATATCCTCTGAGCTCAGCTAGGCAGAACTGGGATACAACATTCATCTGCTGACAACTTTCAAGTAAACACACAAAATGTGAAGAAGGGTTATACATGTGAACTTATTCTGAGACGGCGTGATGTTTCATGTGGTCATAAATGAGTCAAGAGCAGATGATGCGTGCAATGAAATATGGATTTCTGACACTAGTAAGGTCTCTGCAGTGCATGTCGCAGCCTACAAAGTGCACATGATTTTAAATAAGGTTCAAATGGTACAAATACGTGTTTTTCTGAGCCATTGGTGTGTTATAAGTTGCCAATGCATGTATTAGGCACGTAAAATTGCAAAAATTCAAGTATCAGAAACAAAAGATGCATTCTATCTAAAAGCAAATGATCACCCAGACCTGCCTGAAACGCCTCGTGTAACCACACCCCCACAAATCTACAAGTAAACTGGGCGTACCTGTCACTTAGGGCTGCACGATAAATCGATTCAAAATGTTTTATGCGCAGTTTGTCATTGAAATACTGTTAATTGCAGCTGCATCCGAAAGCCAGAGGGCACTCTCGCACAGACACTTAAATGCTCCATAGAAGAACAACAGCGCATATAACCTGGAAATGCCATCTTCCTATCAGCCTCCTCAGGTATTTTCATGATAATAAAGTATATTTATAAGGATGATGTTTGATGGGTGTTGCTTTTTTAAATGTACGTTTTAAGCGAATCAAATGCGCAGTGCTTTCAGATGGAGCAGCTTTTCCCACAAGAAGAAGCTGCGCATAAAACATAATTCACAATCACGTTAGCCACATCGATTTAATCATGATTTGAATGGGGATTGCAATTAATCGTGCAGCCCTACTGTCACTACAATTTCTTTGGAACCTGATGTTCCAAATATGGTAAGAGGCGTTACATTTCTGTCACACGCTTGCAGTATTCGACCAATCACTATGCACTGGTTAACTGGCCAATCGTAGCACACTTGCCACCCATTGTCTATTGGCCCAACCCAATCAAGGATTAAACTCGAATATTCGCATCTAGAATACAAGTTAGCGTTTACATAATGACTGTGCAAATTAATTTTGTATTAATTATCACATACACATACATATAAAAACAAATAAATGTTTATATATAATTTAAATTATACATAAATATTAATATATATACTGTATGCAAATATTTTCTAAATAGTCCTAAAACAGTATATGTGTTAATAATGCACAGTGCATAGACATGTATTATGTAAACACAAATTTTTATTCTGATGCAATTAATCGTGATTAATCCTTGAACAGCCCTACCACACATTGGAAAAAATATTTGTAATCAATAAATCACAATCTATTCAAATCCCGATGGGAAAATCAAGTCCAGTACTGCTTTATTTTTCCATATCCTGTTTCAGTCAGAAATACACCACACTGAAGGAAAGTACTTTGCAAACACTTTTTCTTAATATACTGTATATATATATATATATATATATATATATATATATATTAGGGCTGTGCAATTAATCGAAAATGTATTGTAATCGTCAATTTTGGCCGTCATCAATTACAAAAACTAAATAATCGAGGTAAAACGATTATTGTGCCCCATCCCATTTTGCAAGGATCCTCTCTTTTCTTGTGGTATAAATCCACAGCGCATCCTTGACATCACGAACATGCTAATTAGCACATAACACCACCTTGAACCACACTAACGGGTAATGATAGATTCTGATGGTTTTATTACGAGCCTGTCCATCAAAAAGACGGTGACAGTGGTTCAGTGTCCATCCTTTACAGTGGTTCAGGTCTGCTATTTCTTTACATGTATTTTAAGGCTAAATTCACAGTTGAAAAGCTTTTTTTATTATAAAGGTAAAGGTTATAAATGTTCATGAGTTATAGTGTTAAATAATCAGAAACTCAATATCGGTCAAAATAACCATGATTATGATTTTTGTCATAATCGGGCAGCCCTAATATATATATATACATATATATGTACAACATGGGTGAAATATGATTTCTTTTGCTTTGGCAAACATTTTTCAGAAACTTCTAAACTGTACAAACAAATCTTCCCTCAATGTTTAAGTACAACTAAATTGACCTTACAAGTCATTTCAACTTACTATTTTATGTCTTCACATTACATAAATAATTTCTAATTAATTTAATACATCAACACTAGCCGAATTGTAAAAAAGTAGGTTGAAAAAACATATAAAGCTAATTTAATTGGACTTAAAAACTTAAGTCAGCAAAGATGTTTTACGGTGTAAGCACTTTGTGCTTTCATGTGTGTATGTAATCATAGCATTAAATCGCACCCGCCCTGTGCTTTACCAGCCCCGGAGGATCTGGCTCTGAGATGAGGGCGGATGACATCACTGACAGGCCGCCATGCCAGGTGAGGTCATAGACTGTGCACAGACACATGTATGTGGACGCACACATCGACTTGCTTTTAACAACCACAGCGGGTACCTCCCTCAGCTGCTTCAGGAAACTCCTGACCTCTCACCTGCCCCCACCTACACACCAGGGCAGAAAATGAATCCCATATGCTCACCTCTGCCTCCACCAGCTCAGTTGCGGGCTTTGACGTGTCCTTAATAAAATTGGCTGCCTTGATGCCTACATGGACAGCACGGTAAATGTTAACTTCTTAAGTGACCTGATCAGTCCACCACAGTAATACGAAAAATAAGCATTGAATTGAATAAGTGCACTGTTATTAAAATCCACATCTTGTCTTGTCCTCCATCTTGGATTTATTTATTTACTGATTGCATACTTATTTAATGGGACTGTGGCGTTTTTAGCATCCTGACAAACATAAAAGGCCTGCTAACTTGAACAAAGTGGCACACCCATACAATGTATGTCACCTATATTCTGTAATATTAATTATAGTAAATATTGCATCATATCTTAACATCAGTAAGGCTCACAAACACTATAATCTACAGGAATATTACAGTAGTAAATTTACAGCAGTTTACCATAGTAGTAAACACTAAAATTACAGTATCAAGAACAAATATTTAAGAAAAAATTAAATGTAACAATGCAACTTGGGATAAACTAAAACGGATTAATAAAGGTACAAGCCTTTAGAGGCACCACAGTAGGTATTGGAGTAGCAACATGCTGAATAAAAGCTGAAGCTTATGATGATATTACATGCAGTGCATCCATTCCAAGGTACTTACAAAAATAAAAGTGTAATCCAATTACTTTTTTTGCATACCATAAAGATAAGACAGAACAAATTGTAAAATAACCAGTATCATAACCTTCCCCAAACACGCACATTCCAATGATTTGTATTGAATGTGTTAGTGGTTTAGATCTCTATGGAGACCTCTTAGTCACCAAACAGACCAGAGTCTATTTCCTGCTCAGCTGCTGTTTGCTTGAGGAAGTCATAAGACTAAAATGGTCCAGCCTGACCAAAGGCACCCACCCCAGAGGCAGGAGCCCGCCAATCTCATGTCCAGCGTCTCAAAGCTTCTTCTCTGGGAACAGCAGGATGCAGATCAACATGGGTAGAAAATCCAATCAAACCCCACTTTTTCATGACACACTCAGAAATGTGACATATGAAAGAGAAAAAGCCACTCGGTTGCAGGCAGTAAATGAGTAGCATGAAGACCGGAGGCGGTGTGATAGATTCCCAAGGCGTGTAACGGCACTCAGCGTTATCCAAAGCTGGAGAGCAGTGGTGAAAAAGTAAGAGGCCATTCACAGATAAAGCACTTTTGCATTTAAACAGTTCAACGGAAGGGAACCCAAGGATATTGAGACACAGCCTTTGCCAAGTTAAACTTTTAAACATGACACAACTTCTTAAAAATGTGTTGCTTATAGTGAGCTGCTGCAGAAACAGTAAAATGCTTTCATCTGAGGCATGTGTATGTAGAAAGACACTTAAAAAAGTGCAGATGGATCACAAGAATGCGCCTGATGTTTTGTTTATCTAAGATTTCTTGAACTGGGATGGTGGAGCAAGTTTACACCAAGATGAAGGTCTAATGAAATATATTGTTTTGTTATATTTGTTTAATACTGACTACCTCAACCCCATGATTTGGAATGAAAGGAATTACCATAGTCAATGTCTAAAAACGACATGTTATGACTATGGCTTCAAATTAAAAAAACATTGAGTATTTTGGTCGTTTTTATTATTAACAGGAACAAGACTGGACTGTTTTTGTGAATTCAGCAGATCAATTTACTCAACAGCTTGTTTACTTAAATCTATGGTACTATGTTATCATTGCGATGCTAAAGCTTTAAAACACTGGCGATATCACTATTGATCACAGTTGTATTGTAGTACCGTAAGTGATGGATGTTATACTGTTCAATAAACCAGCAGTTATTAATAAATAGCATAAAAGTCTGTTAAGGGAAGTTATGCCACTTGGCGGCCATGTTTGTAACACGCCTCCGGGCAGTTTAAACGTAATTCTAACAAGACGTGAATGGGGAATGCTGATATTTCTACAATCCCCTGCTAGAATACCAACTAAACGACATATTTTAAAAAAGATGTAAACGGTACCATAACGTTATGATCAAATTGCGCTTAAAAAAAATACTTTTTCATGTTAATTTAGATACTACACTTGCACAAAGCTTTGCTAGGGCAGCCATATTGAGCATTCCTCCTTGCTGCCACCAATTGGCCATTTTAGTTTCATATTGAAAATGAAGCCATACATTTCGTTTGTTTCAAACATTGCTGAAATGAAATGTTGCACACGGAGTAAGTTTCCATGTGAAAAATGTAGTAAGCTTTAATATTCACTTTAGTAAACTGGAGTTCAATTCCTAGACACTATATTTCTTTAGTCTTACCATAAAAAATATTAAAGTGGACTACGATATTTACTACAGTTTGTCAATTACTATAGTTAATACTACAAAGTACTGTAGTATGCATTGCAGTATAGTATACTACAGTTTACTATAAAAAAAGAACACTGCAGTATTATTTCAAGTGGAATGCTTTGTCATTTGTACGATTTGTCTTGAGTTTTTCATATAGCCAGTAATTCCTTCTCAATAAAGTATTCAAAACTTTATGTGTTCAACTGTTTCATCTAGATCTGTGTATTTAGGACATTTTAGTTTGTTTAGTAGATTTAAATTATGAATCACCACATTGCTCAGTATCATGATACTTGGAATTGTGATGCCATGTAATCGATATTCAGCATCTTTACTTCATACACTAGAAGTTTTTATAATTCCAGTCCGTGAGCAGCATCATCTATAGCCAAGCAACCCAATCAGTGAGGCGTCTGCTAGGGACCGTGCCAAACGTACCCTTCACGGTTCTCTCAGAGCCAGTCTAATCAATCCACACACGTTCCCCCGCCGGACCTTCTCAAACTCCCGAGAGCACAATGCGAGCATAATTTGAGAAATGTTCACCTTCACAGATTAACACTGGCATAATAAGAAAGTCTAAAGTACCTCACAGAAAGTTTACATACAGTAGGCTAAAAATGTCACTCGAACGGTTACTAGAGAAAGACTGAGCTTTTTTCTTTTCTTGTGGCTATATCAGTGATTCTCGTGGAATGCTGACAACAATGCAGACTCGAAAATTAGAACAGCCACACCTGCCTGGATCCAATGAAGGGAGGTATAAGGTTAAGCAGTTACATTCCTGATTTAGCAACGGTAATGCATTTTAAGTGTAATAACATGCACATGAGCAACGACATCCCATTTCTACATCATTTATCCTAATGATTGGTTCTGCGAACTGGTTGATTAATGTAAAATTGGCGGGGCCAGACAAAAGTCGTGCACATCAGGTCGAATCACGTCCGAATCTGCTTGTGATCTGTTGCACAATTTTCAAAATAAAGGATTCAAAACATGTATTTCTGAAATTAAACTCGATTTACAGTTTTTTTTCAACAGCAGCACCAAAAATACAATTACTGAAAAAAATGACACGCAGGACAATTCGTGGGTGTCAACATTAGTAATATTTTTCAACAGTAGTGTTCAATAAACAGTTGTTCATGACCCAGAATCATAGTAACATAGTTTTGTTCAACCCCGTTGAAGCCATTTGTCTATATCTCATTACACTCTTGCTTATTTGTAATTCTGCGTGTGGACACATTGGTGTAAAAATGAGGTGTTAGTTCAACTCTTACAGTTTGTTTTGCTCTGAGAGTCTCATAAGTCTCATGTTTTTTTTACGGCTAATCTTCTGTGTTTTAGTTGGCAGCCATCTAAGTCTGTCCTGAATGGAAAAACAAATATGCAGGAACATGAAGGGTGTGACAGTTATTGTGCGCTTGCAACTAAAGACACCTTTTAAGTATTTTGGTCATAAATGTTAAATGGTTTAGCGTTGTAAGTAATGTTAGCCAACGCTTATGCGTTCAACAGAGGCACAGATCAGGTCAATCTGGCAGATAGTCTTTTCAAAATGACAGCTGCTAAATGACATTTTAATGACCTTCAACTCCGGGTCTGCCTACAGGGTGTTCTGCATGCCAGTGAAACAAAGAGCCCGTGTACCTGCTTACTGTTAAAAGCTTCTGACAGGCTTTGATGAAAGCTTAGACAAAAGATCTATGCTTGTTATGGGATTTCTATTGTAAAGAATAGTGTAAGAAATCACTTAGCAATCAAAAACAGCTGAGGAATGAAAATAATTAAACTGTGGTCATGTGATCGTAACGGATCCAAACTGCTGTGGCTGGATTTCCACGTTCTTGAGTTTACAATGATCAACAGCATTAGACAGCAATGTACAGATATTTCATCAATTTTAGCACAGTCCTGTAGTCAGCTTGCCAATGAACTTCATACTGTATTTCACAAACACGTACATGTAAAGGGTCCAAACCCACAACCATTATCAGACAAAACTGTAACCTATATTCTCTTTTTGCATTTTATAATAAACATAATTTATTTCTATGTTTAACCTGTTTTCCTCATGGGGATCACATTTTTTGCAACAAGGTTAAAATTTACAGGTAATTATCTTTTTCGGGACATTTGAATGATATACTAACAAATGTATATATGTGTGTGTATATATATATATATATATATATATATATATATATATACACGTGTATGCATGTATGTATGTGTGTGTGTGTGTGTGTGTGGGTGTGTGTGTGTGTGTGTAAATAAACTGTAAATGAACCCTCTGGAGTGTTAATAATATATTACTTTATATTTTTAATAGAGAGATAGAGATGCAAATATTTTTTTCCTAAATATTTTCTGTTACACCGTAGGACACATGTGCATATTTTTTTTCACAATATAACTGCATTACTGAACAAAAAAGTTGACATACTCATTCAAAACATTTACACAAGAAAGCGTTAATATACGAGTACACGTATCGCAGACAGCACCGCGGTATGCGCATCAGCAGATGTTTAAGTTGTGAGAGCGCATATAAACCCAGTCATCTCTGTATCTGTTTCCACTGTACAGCATCACTGTTCGTCGCCAAAAATATCAAACACTAACATGTTAGTCTGTTTAAAAAACAAAACATCTATGACTGCATCGAAATACGGAGGAGAGCAGGTAGGTTGAGCACAAAACACACCGTTTTAAAACACAGAGAACTGACTACAAAGGCAGCATTTGACGGAATGATGTGCGCGCGCAGCATTTTGAGGTGTCCAGAAACACTGTCTAGTAAGCAAACTCACTAGGGTTCGAAACTTCTCCACGTTTATCTCACTTCAGGATACATTTAAGCTTTCTTTAATCTGACAACTGAACTGCTAATCAAAAAGCAGTTTAAAAGCCTGTCCAAAGATGTTTGCCTCCTCGCTTCGTTTATCCAAACCAACTACAGTAACTGAAGCCGACCCGAGCAGCACTCACATACCAGCTTAAAATGTCGAGCACTCCTCTCTTCTGTCATCTTGAAAGAACCCAGAGAACAGGAAACAAAAGAAATCTTGATGTCAGGAACGAGTATGAATCGTTGTCTGGAGCTGTGTCGACTCGACGCGGTGTGTCTCCAAATGCAACTTTAGAGAAATGAAGTCAAGCCAGTGGCAGACAATCGCAGGAAAGCGGCTCCTCCCACCCGCACAATGTGAAACCTACGCACAGTCTCTTCCAAATGACACTGCGATGCCTATGAGCGGCTATAGCGCTTAGCGTCAATTAAAATGTCAGGTTCCCGTTACTGACAGCCATTCATCACTTATCGACACACTATGACATAACAACTTTACAATATATATTTGCGATATGAACCATCATTGTAATCTTTTATGGTCGGCTCTTGAATAAGGAGCACCCATGACCTATATTTTATTTATATCACAGACACATACATTCATGAGTTTCTATCTGTCTGTCTGTCTGTCTGTCTGCCTGTCTGTACGCCCGTCTCTATCCGTCTGTCTGTCTGTCTGTCCATCTATCCCTCTGTCCGTCTGTCCGTCCGTCTCTATCTGTCTGTCTGTCTGTCTATCTATCCATCCATCTGTCTGTCTCTCTGTCCGTTTGTCCCTCCGTATCTATCTATCTACCTACCTACCTACCTACCTACCTATCTATCTATCTATCTATCTATCTATCTATCTATCTATCTATCTATCTATCTATCTATCTATCTATCTATCTATCTATCTATCTATCTATCTATCTATCTATCTATCTATCTATCTATCTATCTATCTATCTATCTATCTATCTATCTATCTATCTATCTATCTATTTATCCGTCCATCTGTCTGTCTCTCGGTCCGTTTGTACGTCCGTATCTATCTACCTACCTACCTACCTACCTACCTACCTACCTACCTACCTACCTACCTATCTATCTATCTATCTATCTATCTATCTATCTATCTATCTATCTATCTATCTATCTATCTATCTATTTATCCGTCCATCTGTCTGTCTCTCGGTCCGTTTGTACGTCCGTATCTATCTACCTACCTACCTACCTACCTACCTACCTACCTACCTACCTACCTACCTACCTACCTACCTATCTATCTATCTATCTATCTATCTATCTATCTATCTATCTATCTATCTATCTATCTATCTGTCTGTCTGTCTGTCTGTCTGTCTGTCTGTCTGTCTGTCTGTCTGTCTGTCTGTCTGTCTGTCTGTCTGTCTGTCTGTCTAACTGTCTGTCTCGAAAATATGCTGAACACACCTTTTGTACAGTGAGAGGATGGCTTTCAATCCCATACAAATGACTCCAACTCCACAGTCTAACAGTTGGACTTTATTTGCAACATCCTGATATTCAACTAAGTAACTTGAACACAATTTAGCTGCTTTCTATTTATTTGATGTTTGTCTGACTGATAAAAAGAAAGACATTTTTTGTGGTAACACAAATGTGCACGCAGTATAAAGATGTTAAAGAGTGGCTTTCCTTTGGATCGCAGTAAGATAAGGACAATCTGTCCAACCACCATGCTTCAAAGGCATTACTGGAGTGAGAAGCATCCTTTACATAAACAACCAAAATCATCAATATACAGAATACCCAGGTAACAATTTATGGTTCCCAGAACCTTCCCGGAACGCTAGTTTTTGGTTCCAATAACAATATTTTATAAGAACATTCTTGAAACCAAAAACTAACATTAGGGAAATGTTTTGGGCTTCCTGGGTAGACCCTAAATCCAGATTCAGAGTTCAGAAATCAAGATCAGACTTTGCCACATATTAAAATAATTAGCGATATCTGAATATGGCACCCACAATCATAAACTATTTTCACTTTAGTTGTTTACATCAATAAAGATTAGCATGCTTAGTGAAATAAATATATTTTTTAAATCCTGCAAAAGTATATATAACACATCATACTGTCAGGTGTTATACTTTGGTTTTGCCAACAGTAACATGACAGTTTTCCAAAACAGACCCAGCCAACACTGTAATCTCTTTGTAGCTTTGTCAACTGACAATCGCAGATATTAAATGCTTGTGGTCATGTTGTTGTAGACAATACTGTTTTCTAAACCCCTGCTGCCCCTTGACAGACCCATCATATGAGGAAAACCTGTCAGACTCGTAAAGCTTATCCCTTTCGGAGGGGAGATGGTATGTCCATTGACATTACAAAAATGTAGAAAGTGATGTCTACGGCTATCTGACGAAATACAAAAAATATTGTTTTGTAAGAGCTGCCCTGAGAAGCTTTCAAGTTAAAACCCTTAGCGCTCTAGATGAAGGAAAAACATTTATAAGAGTAAATCAATTTGTGTTTTGTTGGAGTGCAATATACATTTTTGATGGGCTCTAACAAAATTGTGTCTTTCTCATTTCATGATGAAGCCTCAGCCCTTGAGCTGCCTAAATGCTGCGAATGCTTTTGAGACATTCCTGTCTGTCTTAAAAAAATTAAAAGAGTGAAATATTACAAGCCATTGATCAAGAGTTTGAGGGCCCCAGTTGAAGGAATGAGGGTAAAACTTTACGCTGACAGGAAGCACAATGACACGAAGGCTGCTTACATAACAAATAATCATCAGCACATCAGTGTGAAGATCCAGGGGGAGACGCATCGCCGCCCCTCTTTAACTCAGTCTGTGGTGGGCGACACGCTGCATGACAAGCTGCCTCCACACGCCCTCGTACATCGGAAGCAAGGGGAGACGGATCAGCTTTCAAGTTAGTGACGTTAATGGGACCTTCAAACAGACTTGACGGATGAATGCTCCGAAACGTTTTAACTTGGAGGTGGGACTCAATGATCCAGTTAAAAACAAGTCTCCCAGGAGAGAAAAAAACATATAAGAAGAAACGAAACGAAGAAAATGTCATTGCATCTTATCCTTGAAGAAGCTTAAATCCACATGAAGCTGTGGAGCAAAAGTCAGATGAGCGATGGAAGTCTGGTTGGTTTATAAACCTCCACCTGCTTTCATCTAAAGTAAAAGCTGAACCACAACATGTGCACAAAACCACTGATAGACTTTCCCGCTTTTCACAAAGAGCGTCTGTTCCTATTTTAGAAAACTTCACCATGTCTCTGATTAGAGCTGTGTAGCTTCCCACCAGTTTTTTTTTTGAACAATCAACGTGAAGCCGCCATGACAGTCTCCTATGTTTATTTCACTTCTTTCTGCTCTCAGTAAAAATCATGAAAGCTATTCACACACCACTTACCAGAACTATTTGTGATAGAGATAAATACATGCTTAGGTTCAATGTATGCTGTTGGCTTCCACAAAATCACACATAAAAAAGGGGAAAGTCTAAGTTTCAAAGCATTGAAGGGTAGAAATCATTCTTGGATAGATAAAACTAACTGTTGAATTATAAATTAACATATCGTCGGATGTCCAAAGTTTTAAGGGAAATAGAAAACCTGTCTCACTGACACAAAACAATACATTTGTGAGCAAAAACGATTCCTATTTTCTGTTAATTTAATCTGTTAAGATTATCACTGTTCTCACTCAAAATGGCCAAATTCAACTAACTACTCTTTTAATGCAAAAGAGAGCGATAACAATAAACTGCTTCCAATCGTTTTCTAGTTTAATTAAGCTCACGCTGCATAGGTATTTATGCAAATTTCTACATAAACATCAAACTTTAACTACTGTGAGCTAATGGATTGTGAAGCAGTGCAAATGTAAAACACCAGAACTCTACAACTGCCTTCCAATATGAATCATGGGAAAATTCCTGTCCAGGAAAAGGCTGATCTGGTGTGGAGCATAAAAATGGAAACATTGTGAAAAAGCCAAAAACAGATGCCGAGTAGGGTAGGTATGTATTTTC
Source organism: Triplophysa dalaica (assembly GCF_015846415.1). Classification (NCBI taxonomy): domain Eukaryota; kingdom Metazoa; phylum Chordata; class Actinopteri; order Cypriniformes; family Nemacheilidae; genus Triplophysa; species Triplophysa dalaica. The sequence goes on from NC_079557.1 coordinate 13,305,542, forward strand.
GATATATGCGGAATGTTTTGTTGTGTATCTTGGTTATCAAACACCGGCCGAGTTGAATTCTTGAAAGGACTGTGAAACCAGAGGAGACAGACTATATTGTTTCTGCTGTTTATGTTGTTATTTTCAGTCGAACAAAGACATATTGTTCCTGACACAGATGTGGAGCTCTAATACACAGACCCCATTACAATCATACATAGATGCTTCCACGCTGACTAACCAAATTAAACTGCCAGAAATGTCAGTACTGCCCCCACACCCCCTTCTCTAGAGACATTCTTCAGTCTGGATTACATTCTCATTCGCATAACACAGACACAAACATCTGTTTTGTCCTTATTTATGGAATATATACAAAACAATGTATCAATTCTTCTTCACATTGAGATGCATAAAGGGGTCATGCAATAAAAATATAATTTTTAAAGAACACTTCTGATACCAAAGTCGGTCACCCAACGTTCTTTAAAATATGTTATTTTGTGTTCTGCAGAAGAAAGTCAAAAAGGTTTGAAAAGACATGAGCGTTAGTAAATGATGAACGCATTGTCATTTTTGGAGGAGCTGTCCATTGAAAGAGAAAGTTCACCAAAAAACATTAAGTCATTATTTACTCGCCTTCATGTCATTTTCAAACCTGTATGACTTTCTCTGTTCCTCAGAGCACAAAAGAAGATATTTTGAAGGAATGTTGTTAACCGGCACCCATTCACTTGCATTGGTTTTGTGTCCATACAACATGGGTGCCGGCGCTGTTCGATTACCAACTTTCTTCAAAATACCTTCTTTTCTGTTCTGGGGAAACAAGAAACTCATAGATGTTTGAAATGACAAGAGGATGAGTAAATAATGAAGAGAGTCATTTTTGCGTGTACTGTCCCTTTAATGTCAACACTCACTTTAAAGTATGATTTATGATCGGCGTACACTTTTGCATTGGAAATAAGTATCAGACCACAAGTCTAATACAGCCATATTTAATACAAAAATGCATCCTGTATCGACTCTACAACACAGCAGCTCTTCATGCATTATACAGATCAAAGAAAATGTCATTGTTCATTTCCCATTCCTATAAATTCACCTATAGAGTCCTTTCAGGCAGACTGTTGTTATGTACGCTACTGACCTGCAATTTTTAGAGACAGGAAAGCCAAAAAAATCTGCATTTGTTGCCCTCACTATGAAAAGAGTGGAAAATGACTACAATGCATCACAAGAATTCACTAAATACACAACAGTTGGAGTTTATTAGCAACATCCTGATATTCAGCGAAGCAATGTGAACTTAATTTTAGCGAGTGACCAAATGCTATGTATTTCCTGCTCGTCTTAAAAAAAGCAAAGTTATCAAACTTCAGGAGAAAGACAAACGCCACACAGTATAAGTACGAGAGGACCCCTGTGGAGTGGATCACGCTGGGATAAGGCCAGTCTGTCCTACACTCTCAGCTAGCTGAAGTGTGATGCGCAAACACTCGAAACATAAGACCACAACAAACAAATGCTAATTGATTTTCAGTCCAGAAATACAGATCTCATGCGGCTCTAGTCCAAAAAATTTTTTATCTCACACTTACAAAAGAGATCAATCAAGGGCACTTGCTTAGCGATGTGGGATTTAAGCTTAGGTGTGGGTGCATGCGAATATTTATTTAAAAAAATAGAGAGGTGAAGTTGATGGTGTAAATCAAATCATATCTCTTTAAATTCTCTAAGCGCAAACCCACCAGAGGCATGAAATTACTTGAGTCCGAAATAAGAACGAGAGACAGACTGTGATTAAAGTAGGTAACAGTATTATTGCTTTTGCTTTAAACGTTATTTACAGAACAACAGTAAAACAAATAATCCAGCCAATAAAACACAAGTAAAACATCAGCACTATAATGATTAACAAATGAATTAATTAGGGATATGTGGGTTGTGCCTATCAAAGAGCCATAAGTCATTAGTAATAGCTGACGGAATGAATTGATCTCAAGATGGTCTTTCATTTAATTCAGACGTACCGAAATAAAGTCTTTTTCATTTAAGCCCAGCGTACAGGTCTGCATGAGTGGTTAGCTCCACATGTTGTCTAAGACTATCCTTAATTTCTGTCATTGGCTGTCAGAAGGGATAAGATCACTGGTGGATTTAAATGCCGTGCTAAGGGCTATCTCATCGCCCGCTCCTCGAGAGCAGATGATTGTAGAAGGCAGTGATTTCGTTTATGGGGATGGAAAGGCTTGCTTGTCTGATTACATGGGTCTGGACAGCCTCATGAAATCCAACAGGAGGTGAAGTGTAATACAAATTGTAAAATAAATGACTATGGCCTACATAATGACTGATATACTCTCCCCAACACATCTGGATGAGCTCAGAAACTGTAAAAACTAAATCACACCATGTTGGCTAAAGGAACCGGCGTGTTATTACACAATGTTGACTAACCACAAACCATTCGGATGTGAGCTTGAGGCTAGATTTTGGCAGTGATAAAATGTGTGAATAACCTTAAATCCATTTTTAATAAACCAGTTTTCATCGTTATTAAAAGTGGAATTTGAATGAGTGATTTGGAACAGTGTAACTTGTTCACCCCCCAAAAATTCTGTCATCATATACTCACCTTCGAGTTGTTAAAAACCTGCATCGATTTCTTTGTTGTGTATAATACAAAAGAAGATATTTTAAAGAATTTGGGAAACTAAACAGTTCTGGGGCACCATTGACTACCATAGTATTTTTGTCCTACCATAGTAGTCAATATTGGCTCAAAACTGTTTGGTTAAAACTTTCTTCAAAATATCTTTAATTGTGTTAAAGGTACGGTTTGTAAGAATTTTGCAGTAAAATATCCAAAAACCACTATTCCAATGTTTTATATATAAAAAATATCAAATGTTTCCAGCTGCTTTTGAATCCTGAGAAAATCGGCATTGTAAACAGTGGACTGGGGCCGTTTAATCGCCTGTCAATGGCGTCATATCCGTCTTACCCTTTGTTACCTCCTTTACTGACGTAGCAACCGCGTGACACTGTCATAGACAGATGCAGAAATAGTTTGTACCGTTGGTTCGTCTAGCTTTATTGCAAATGATGTGGGTATGTTCAAAATAACTTTTACTATGATTGACTTGAACACTTAAAACTGCGCAGTGTTATCACACTATCGAATTGGACAATTATTGTAACATCTATGACTTACAATTTAGTTTTAAACCTTACATTACTCTGGTCTAATTCATTATAATGAAATAAAATGTTTTCATCAAACGTAACATTTATAAATCTTTATTACTTTACCTCTTCCGCTAACATGATTTCTCATTTCCGTCTGATTGATGTATCAGGGGTACCATCAGCAGTGAAGACAACACATCCCATCATTCCACGCTTCTAAACAGAGTCATCAAGCTACGCGCTTTTTGTTGTTTTGATCGTGCGCCCTCTAGCGATGAATTCTACAAACTGTACCTTTAATCAAAACAGCAAAATATATACAGGCTTGTAACAACTTGAGGGTGAGTAAACGATGACGATTTTTGGGTTTTTCGAACATATAAAACTGTTTTGTAACAACTTTTCTTTATCCCTTATTGGCCAATTCTCTCGGAAAAGCACGCGGCATGGCCACATTGGAGCAGGAGAAGGAGCATGCGCTGACGTCACTTTCACTTGTGTGCAGGAGAGAGAGAGCATACGTTCGCGAAGTTCAGGTGTTTGTTTGTTCACTGACAATTATGACCTGTGTATTGACCATGTTGTTATACCAGTAGGTAAGCAACTCAGCAATTTGGCACATACTTTAAGTACTAAATACATGGAGTTTATATACTTCATTGATTACAATGGATATGACCTAGTTTTATCACATGGGAATGTGCCGTCCAGTGCAGAAGCGATGTCAAAATAAAACACAACTTCTCCAAATCTAGGAATGCTCTATACAATTGTGGGATTGCATAAACAGCATTCCCTCTCAAACATGAATGTCGGTCTGATTGTCAAAATCAGTTTATATACCATTCAATTATAAAGAAGTTAAGGCACCCCTTACAATTTTTAAAACGCTCCAGTTTGTCTAGACTGGGTTTATTGGTAATGAATGATTATAGAGCATTTACTGCATTAAAAATGCATTGTGATGATAAACAGCAGACCCTTTGGTCATTTCAGATTAAGCCTTCTTATAACAGGTTTGTGCATCTTATCTTCTTAAGGCCAAATCAATAAAGAACTAATCTCACGCACCTTTGCTTTCATTCTCAACCGCCAGGCCTCACGCCGGTCATTAGGAGGCATAATGAAATCTCACCATGCTGTGAATGGAAATGACCACTAAAGATTCAGTGGGAATCGCTGCTGGTGAGGCACACGAGATGAATTCTCACGCGTGCACCATTTAAAATGACAGATCATTAACAGAGAAAACTCCAGCGCTTCAAAGTAATTCTGCGGGCGAACCCTTTGGCTCACTGATGACCTCGACACATAAATCAAATCTGTATCTCTTTGAGATATAAATCTGCCAGGCTGAGTTAGATGGTAATTTTGGATTTATTGGTTAATGGTAAGTGGGGCTTGTTTTGGGTATGGGGGTTGGTGCTCAAGAAAACCAAGCCTGATATGAATCAGAACCGGTGAACAGGTTTTTAGACTAATCTCATTACACTCCCTCCTCCCACATTTCAATGGAGATCAGAGATAAACACAAGGATGAGGTTTAAAATAAAGTTCGCAAGGCAGACTGTACAGTGCAGTTCAAATGACCATTTTACGGTTTAAAATACATTAAGGAAAGAAAAAAGGGAGGATGTCTTGTTTTTAAAGCAATGCGGTTTATGCCACAGGGAAACTAAACTCCATTTATGCATCTCAAGGTATAAAATGTTTCAGCAGGAGGAATAATGGAACATTATGCTTTCCCTGCGCTCCAAGCAAACAGGAAGGGGTACATTTTTTCTAGGTTTGTAAACATAAAACTTGTTTATCCACTTAAAGAAATAGTCCTCCCCAAAAAATGTAATTATTTACTGATTCTCATGTCATTCCAAATCTGTATGCTATTATTTTTTCAGTGGAACTGAAAATGAGACTATAGCTTTGTGATAAACAACCCTCTCACACTGTACAACTTTACTGTAGTTTTGCAGCAGGTTTGCCAGTAACTAACTGTAAAATTAATTCCTTTCCTATTAGTACCGTTTTCAATTTACACGATCGAAACAACAACAATCGCGTAGTTTGATGATGCTGTGTAGAAGCGTGGAATGATGGGATATGTTGTCTTCAACTCCACCGCTGAGAGCGCTGCTTATACATCAATCAGATGGGAACCAGAAATCAAGTAAGTGGAAGAGTTAAGTTATAAAGTTTTATAAATGTTATGTTTGATGAAATCATTTTATTTCATTATAATGAATTAGACCAGAGTAATGTAAGGTTTAAAACTAAATTGTTAGTCACAGATGTTACAGTAAATGTCCAATTCGATGGTGTGATAACACTGCACAATTTTAAGTGTTCAAATCAATCATAGTAAAAGTTATTTTGAACATACCCACATCATTTGCGATAATGCTAGACGGACCAACGGTACAAACTACTTCCGCATCTGTCTATGACGTGTAACGCGGTTGCTACGTCAGTAAAGGCGGTAACAAAGAGTAACACGGATATGACGCTATTGACAGGCGACTAAACGGCCCCGGTCCACTGTTTAGAATGGCGATTTTCTCAGGATTTAAAAGCAGTTGGAAACATTTGAGATATTTTATATATAAAACATTGGCCTAGTGGTTTTTGGATATTTTACTGCAAATTCTTACAAACTGCACCTTTAAATCTACATTAAGTTAATGGCAAACCTGCTGCAAAACTACAGCAAAGTTTTACAGTGCAGATTTACAACAGCATTATGTTCATAAGACCATTTTGTTACAAGACATGCAAGAACCAATGAGGTTTTGATAGTAATGATGCCAAACCCACAAGATTTTTTCTCAAACTGTAATAATCTAAATAGTACGCATATGTGACTTAATGCTGCATTTTCAATACAAAGCGTTAGAGACACTGGAGAGGCAAACAGATATGTGCACATCCAAATAGACAATTTATATAAATATGCCAGCCCGAGGCGAAAAACTGGGTCATGCCCATGCAAGATGCACATTCCTAAGATGATAGGACTGGAGATTGCATTGATGTTGTTATCAATTCCAAAATTGCAACTAAGGGCATTTGTTTCTCCAGAGAAGCATGAGCAACTGAAATGAGGTGAGTGAAGCATGAAAGCAGCACATACTCGGAATAAAAAAGCAGAGTAAACGCACAGAAAGTATGCATGCTAAAATGGCAGACATGAAAACAAATTAAACAGAAATTTCACCATTCCTCCAAACACTGACTCAATACTAAAGTCTAGTGCTGGTGATGCCATCATTAGCCTACTCATGAGACTACACTTTAAGGCAAATGGCATTAACACACACACACAAACATTTAATTGTAGCATTTAGCCGTTGCATTAGTCAGCCTCTTCTGACATTCATAAGGGTGCATTGTGAATCAAGCTCTTCTGGATGACTGGTGTTTAGGTCTGATAACTCACTTATGTGAAATACAAGTGCCTCAGAGTAAGCTCCAAATCACTTTTACATCTGCTGGATTGAGTTTTGGATGTACAACCCAATCTGGTGCTTCCTCTTGGTTAAATGCCAGGCATAGTTTGGCTCAGCCTCCTTTAATACATCATTTCATAGCTGAGTTGATGGAATACTGTACGTCTCCTGAAAATGGAGATTCTGTCATTATCTTCTCCCCTCTATTTCGTATAACCCATTTGCTTTTTTGTCATTTCTGGGAAACTCAAAAGGAGAATTGCGAAAATAAAATAAATCACATATTTTTTATACCGGCAGTTTATTGGCCAAAATAGCCCTAAATAAAACAAATAAATAAATAATCTTGGGTTTAGTTAATGCTGACCTGACCAAAATAATTCTCATTAAAAAAGTTTTAATACTGAAATTGATCGAAAAGAACCGACCGAAACATGAAATTGTACAATTAAATACTGTTACGAACAATCACAAACCTCCAAACAAGCACTGCTATTGACAGATCAATATCCACCAGTTTCACTGTCTGAACAGAGCTCTTCCAAACTAAACTCTTGACCAACAATGGGAACAATTTCTGTGCAATCTTATTCTTTCTGTCTTTAAATCAATGGACCTTTTTCACAAGCCTGTGATGCAGAATGTTGGGAATATACTGGGAATATAATACAAAATATTAAATAATACATTTACGTATATTGGAAACATATTTTTCAATATATGAAAAGCGCCAGTTCATTATGTAATACTCAATATATTGTAATATTCTAATATATTAACAATTTATTATTCCATATATTTTCAAATGTATATTAAATTATTTAATATATCGACAATTATTATATAGGAAAATATTTCTTAGCGTAAGGGTTGTGTCATTACTAGATGGGAAGATTGTTCCACTGTCCATCCATCAATTTATCACCCAGTCCTGATCTTCTCTCACGAGACCACTGATATGAATTTTATTTAAAGATCAGTGCAATGATGTAACAGCACAGCGTGGAGGAATGAGCATTGTTCTGGGGCTAAATTTAATTACAGGCGGCTGTGATCAGGTTAATGAGCAATGCCCCCTTTACCTCTTCTGTAACTGGGAAAGCAATGGTGGCCAGTGGGCATGTTCTCTGGAGATGAGTCAAGAGATGATTAAATAAAAATCACAGTATACAAAGACAATCGTCTCTCTTTAGCACCGGAGAATCAAGACTCATTTAATTGCACACAAATCCTAACTTGATCATTCTGTTAGAGCAGAAGTGACTAATGGGGTTTTGTATGTATTGCATGCTTTCATTCTTAGAAGGGTATTACTTACTCAAGCTATTAAAATTTAGCAACCTACATTAAATTCTGATACAACGCCAGACTAAACCATTCTATTAAATAAAATCACATCTAAAAATGACAATTCTCTCATTATTTACTCAATCTTGTGGTTGCTGGTCATCCCACTCAAAGATGTCAAGCAAAGCAGTTGTACGACTTTAAAAAGGATGATATAAATTGCACGAGACTACTTTCATGTGTATAAGGCCACGCAGAGTTCGAATTGTGCCAAAGCTCTTAGGGGATCCCCTAACCAGCCCCAAAATAATAATAGACGGAGCTGCTATTAAAAACATTAATTACATGATAGTTTGGATCACAGTAATTTTACCACATTACATGCATAAATGACCTTAAAATGTTGACAATCCATTAAAGGAGATCCACATGAGTGAGAAATTGATAGATAAATTTCATTATTTTATGAAGTGACCATGACATAAAATACTATGCATTATAACATTTTTTATTCACAAAAAAGTATCAAAATTTTGCCTAGGTTTGATGTCTTTCTTGCTGAGATTTTGCTTATTGTAACTTATTGATAACAAGAATAACAAGTCTTTCTAAATTTATGATAACTTTTTTTTACTAATTGAGATCTTCCTTTCCTTTTATTTTCCTTATTTATTTTATTTTATTGTCCTTTGATTCTTTTTATTATCGTGATACAGTGCTGTTCCATTTTTAGGAATATAAAAAATTCCTTGGAGCTAGTGAGGGAAAGGACACTAGTGTCGGTCTGTACAGTGCCTCCCAACCAGCCAGTCAGTGTATGCAGAAGTGTATAAACGTGATTCATTGACTGATATGTACAGAGTATATGAAAATAATCCGTATGAACCAATGTAGAATAATAAAAGCTAAAGTCATTCCTTTGGGCGAGAGCAGATGGGTACCCTTCTAGTCAAAGTAGGAGCCCATGTTTGCAGAATGGAGCGCAAAATAATCCCTGTTGAATGTGAACGTTTTCTGAGAGAAAGAAAAATATTCATGGGGAAACGCAAAATATATTTACAATTTTTTGCTCCCTTAGCCTAGCAATTTTTCCACCATCTGTATGTCCCTTTTCAATATGAGAGGATCCACACGCTGCAAATGCCACTCAGCACGACATCTCATGTCTTCATTGAACACTGTGTGGCGCGCTTGAGCATCCATGGATTGGCTATTTTCAGAAAAAAATGTCATGTGGACAATTAACAGTCAATACTGTTTTGTTTTAGCTTGATAATTTGACAAAAATCTATTTGGTTTTTTTGTAATTTTCAGTTCTTTGACATCGTTCCCTACCATAGTAGCGTTCTTCTGAACACAAAATAAGATATTTTGCAGAATTAAGGAAAGCAAACAGGTTTGCTTTGACTACCATTTTAACTTTGCTTTCATTCTTTCACATATCTTTTTTCGTTTATAGCAGAACATAGAAATGTATACAGGTTTGGAACAACTTGATTGAGTAATTGATGACAGAATTTTCATTTTTGTGTAAACTTTCCCTTTAAGGCTAATAAGGGGTCCGGGAACGCCTCAGCCCCCCCTCAATTCAAACCCTCTAGCCACGGTAACAAGACCCAAAATTTTTTTTGTTTTTCCGTGAACTACTAACAATATTTCCTCCAAATTTCAAATAAAATATTGTATCCTATTTGCATTTATTTGCAGAAAATGAAAACTGGAGAAACAGGTCAAAATAACAGAAAACATGCTCTGTATTGTTTAAGACCTCAAATACTGTAAAGAAAACAAGTTCATATTCACTTTCAAGCAATAGAACAGATGTATTGTTTAAATTCAACAGACTTGAATGACCACAATACATCTAGAAATACTGATTAAATGAAAATTGATAATGGGGCCTTCTTTTTTATTAATTGGGGTTGTTTTAAGGTGCAGTTCTTTCTCAAATGAAATTCCTAATTTAGTTTTCCACAGAAAAATAACAGCATATAATTGGAATGACATAAGGGTGAGGAAACAATGACAGAATTTTCGTATTTTGGTGATTTATCCCTTCACGGAGATGCTCAGGAAGCCAGTTGTTATGTTGTGTCTCTCAGCTAGGTCTTAAAGATTCAGACAGATAAACATTAGTCACTATACATTCATGTTACATCATGTTTGAGATATCCTGGCTCTATGCTTTGGAACAGGGATGAGACTGATAGTTTGGAGGAGTGCCATTAGACTCTGAAAGCCTATTTCTAATGTAAAACCCATTTAAACTCATTTAAGCAATGCTCTTCTACTGTGTCTAGGAAAACATCCTCAGAGCTTTATCAAATAAAAAGAAAGTAGATATATTGGGACATGTTATTCGTTTTTCGATCATTAAAAAAAAGAGAAATGGCGGCATGTTTAGAAATAGAAAAAGTTTTAATCTTAGAGGAGATTGAAGAAAACAGACTTAGCAACTAATAAATACCACAAAACGACAAACCCCAAAGCAACCGTTGATGTTGACAGATCAATATCCACAGGTTTTACTGTCTGAATAGAGCTCAAATCACACATTTTGTACAACAATTGAGTCAACTTCTCTGCCGTCTTGGCAAAATAGCAAAAATAACTTTGCTCAAAATTCACATTCTTCCGATCACTGATTGTTATAAATATGAAATCTTTTGATGGATGTGTTCTGAATAGCTCAATGTGTCAGAGATTATAATATATAGTATTGTGAGATCATAATTCCTTCCTGCTGATCCAAAATAAGATGGCAATACTATAAGCATGATTGAACCCTAAGGATAGGCTGTAACAATCTATCACTTTGACATTTTGGGAGCAAACGTATAAAAGTTTAATGATGGCTGGAGTCACTCCTTTGACATGTTGCGTTGGTACCAATGTGAATTTATCGCATCCGAAACTCCAAACTCAGCACTACGGCTGTGAAGCCGACAAGACTTGACAAATAGACACTTTAGCTCAACGTCCAATAGGTCAGAAAGTCATCAAAATCAATTTTGGTAGGTTTATTTACTCCTCCCTTCAAATATGTCTAGTCACAAAACCATCAAAAGGCCCAGGAAAAAACACACTGCGGGCCGTACAAGTTTTTAAACCCATGTACTTTGATGAGATTTAACATAGCCTACTGTTGCACTGCCACAAACCTGCTTTGGAGAAGATGGGACTTCTCTCACCCAGTTAGGGACAGCTGTTCAAAGAGCACTGAAAGTTTCACATCAAGCTCTTTGATGGTTCGCACACCGTGCCTGCTTTTATCCGCTTCCACCTCGGCAAGCATCAGAAAAACATCATGGGTTGTCTCTACCTGCAGTCTCTTACTATGCATACACAAGCTCTTGTTTGCATGTCTGTGGTTTGCGGGAAACCAGAGTAATTTTTGTAGGCTTACAGGATTAACAAATTCAGGAAGTCATGACTGGAGTCACTATTTTTGCCACAAAAGAAGATATTTAGAAGAACGTTTGTAAGCAAACAACTTTGTCCCCCATTGAAATCCATCACAGGGTCATAATATCCCTGTGACATTTCTCAAAATATCTTCTTTTGTGAAAGAAGGAGTCACATACAGGTTTTGAATGACATGAGGGGGAAACAATACGGACTGATTTCTTTTATTTTGGGTGAACTATCCAGTGATAAGCAGTTCTGTGATATCAAAGGCATTTAAGTGTTGCTTCAACATATTCTCAATAGAAAAACCTGAATGCGTATCGCTGTCTCTGATGTGCCCAGATAAAAAAAATCTCTATAAATGATCAGCAGAATGTGAGGACGAGACGTACGGTTGTCTCTCAACACCTACGCATGAGCTCCCGTATTTGGCTCACATTCACACACTACATAACAGACCGTAAGACATTACTCATGTTGTACAAAAACATATCAGCTGGTGCTTTTGGTTATTCAACATAATCTGCAGGACATTGCACAGGTAGATGTGACTTACTCTGAATCTCTCATATCTATAACAGCACAGTGGTGCAAAAGCACCGCTTAAGGAGGAATGTACCTGCACAGTGGGGATGACAAATATCTGTTGGGGCAGAACTGGAGGAATCGCCTGAGACAGCGTTTATCAGCCGAGTGAGCCGGAGAATCCTTAATGTACGTTTAAATCATTGGTGCTTAACTTCAATTTGCTTGGAAGAGGGCATCATTACTTTCCAATATAATGAAAAGTTTATATACAGGACTGGAATACAGAGGAGGGTTTGTGAAAAGAGACTAGAATCTGTATATGACTCGTCTGTCAAACACAAAAGGAGATATTTTAAGAATTTTGTGTCCATGCAATTGAAGTCAATTAGGTTCAATGTTGTTTGTTTACCAACATTCTTCAAAATATCTTATTTTGTGTGCGGCAGAAGAACGAAAGTCATAGAGGTTTGGAGTGAGATAAAGGTTTTGAAAGATACAATTTTAAATGAATTGAAAGCAAGACTTGATAGACCTACAGTAGAAAAAATATCAAATATTAAACATTGGCAATAAAAAAATGCAACAAGAACATTTTAAACACATGGGCCATTTTTGTCACTTTCAATGACATTTCTTGCCCCGAGTCCAACGTAATTTCTTGTGTTTCTAATGAATCACACTAAACGTTTAATAAAGCTTAGAGCAAGATGAGTCAGAGCTGTATGAATCAATAAAATGAAATGTAGCTGACAATTCATCATAGCTCCCTGGTTAAGTCAGATTGAGATAAGACTATTGATCCCTGGAGGGAAATTCAGGTAAGCAAGTTTATAGCTTGGCAACCAACATAAAGCAGCTCTCTCTTGCTAGATCAAACCTCTCTTATAGACATCATGAATTTTTTTACCCTGCTAGATGTGATTTGTCTTTGGATCTGAGGCCTAATAGCTAAAGAGCCAACTGCAATTTAAAATGTTGTTTTATGCAGCGTGTAAAACATGGAAGCCAAACAGATGTTATATTAGCCTAGTAGTTCATGGGACTCTCTGCATAATAGAGATATCTTATACAGCATCTTGTAAACACAAAAATGCATAAAGTATGCTTATACATACAGCAGGGCACGACTCGCTGTGGGAACCACACGAAGGGAGATCAGCTGTCAGGATACAGAGGGAAGGCCCTGCATCGTGTCTCATGCTCTCCAAGAGGTCTGACTTCCTGCCAGGGTACAGTCAGGAGTAGACCCGAGACCAAACCCGTGTGCTGAAAACGCACAATATCAAATTCTCATAGAGACGAGGGGCTTGTCTGTGTCTGGATGCATGGTAAATGGTGAGCTGTCTCTTTTCGATATCCCCACTGTGGATGAGAGGGAAGGTAAAAATACTGCAAAAACGAACGTGCACCTGTGGGCCCCAGCCTACTTAGAGCAGTTCAGCAGAGCAAGGGGTGTGAGACTCTGGGCAGGAGCTGTAGCATGTGGTAAAGACAGAATGAAAGACGGAGAGAGAGAGAGAGAGAGAGAGAGAGAGAGAGAAAAGCATAATTAGAGTGGTGGGTCATGCTGAGCCGCAGAGAGCGAATCAGACCTCAGACGCTGAGTGCTCAGTCGAGACCCACACCTGCGACTGAGGGCTTTCCAATCCGGCTGCTGCCGGAGCACTCGGAGGACATAATGAACATCAGCCCTCATCAACCCCAGCCCACGATCCTGACCAATGAGATGGGACTGTGTACAGGAGACAGATACTGATTCCGGTCCCATGGTACAGGGTTTTAAAATGTGACATTATAAAAAAGACTGTAGGAACAAAATTACAATAACATTTGATTGGAACACATGATAAGAAATCATTGTGGATAACACCAGGCCTGCCTACCAGATCAAGCACCTGCTATCTGTAAAGTGAAAACCACATCATTCTACTAATGTGTTTTACTAAAATCAACATATAAAGCATCCGCTGACTAAATCTTTCTGTACACTGACAAAGCACAAAACGGTTTACATTGCTCGACTGCCTAGTTCCTGTATAACACATTACAGCTCATTCCTGTGAGGAGGCTTATTAAAAAACTGTCCGGCTCCAGTCTTAACTAACCACAAGGAAGTCAGCACTGTGCATAATATACATCTGCATACACATTCCTGAGTACGCTGACAAATAAAGCCTTTATCCGAGGATAAAGATGAGGGCCGGGTAGAAAAAAGTCAGGGCAACAACAAGCACATTGACATATTTTCTGTCCACACAGCAGGTCACAGCAGGATAAGGTGTTTCTATCTTTCTGATGTGTAATGAGAAACGCATCTAAAGTTAGCTGACTATTAGTGTAAACTGCAAGCGGACATCGTCCATAGGGAGGAATTTAGATGCTTAAAATAATCTGCGCTGCGGCTACCGATGATTCATCATAGAAACGACGATCATGCTGATACACCGAGGGCTTCTGCGGAGAGACTGCAATATTCAATCGAAGTATCATTAACTTGAATGACTTTCCTTTGTTTTGACGCATTTTAATACAGACATAAATCAAAGAGAATGCCAAGCGTTAAACGAGTGAAGGAATATTATTTCCGGCCACGACAAAGGAACATTTTCATCGCTACGCGAGTAATGAATAGGACACATTCGCCTTGTGTGGAGTATTAAATGACATGTTATAATGAATCTAACCTCTATGGAGTAAAGACCGTAATGCTTCCTCGTGATAAATAAAGTTCATGTCCTAAACCGTTTACTGATGCAAAGCAGAGCGCAGGATGTAGAGCTTATGTAATAGAGAACAACAGGAGCGGAGATGGCCCCGTCTGAGTCTGTTTGGGCACGGCTCGTCCACCCGGCACGCTGAGTGCTCCAGGCCTCATTTATCACTTCGGGTGAGAGGTCGGCCTCGCTCTGGTCTCACGACGTTTCAAAAGGACTTTCATTACCACAGACCCCTCCGCAAGCGTGCCACGAATAACCAACAGCACATCACCAAACAATCTGCAGACGGAGCGCTGGTGGGAATCGCTTGCATTCAGTGAGCACGGAGGTATTCTTCAGCTTGTGAGCCATGGCAGGGAAACATTCTTAGGAAAACAACAGGCGCATTTGGGCATTCAGATGTGCGCCTGCTGTTACAGATTACAGAAGGAATCTAGTTATCCCTGTTTGTATCTGCTCAATCTCTCTGCATCCGAGATCACACGAAAGACGGATGGAGCAGGTATTCAGCTTGAGCACCCTAATGACTTTATACAGAGAGAAAGAGCTGTTCCCTGATGCTTTCCATCCGTTTCCCTGAGAGGAATTAATGATTTCACTGCTCTCTACAGCACATACTCTAAATCTGCTTAAATAATGGCCGGGTGTTGTGGGAGTAAACATATTCATAATTCTAAACTAAACAAATTAAAGAGTGAAATGAGCATGCTCAATTAGAGGATGATTTAACTTGTGGGGCCATGAGTATGCTCAGATATAATATTTTAAACACCAACAAGGTACAGTATATAATAGATGGAAATGATTTTGAGAACAATATATATAGAATAGTTTTACGATTTTTCGATCAAAAACTATTTCAAAATACGTTTTGTTTTAAGAATTTTTGTTCCCGTAGAAAATAACATCTGATGGGGACCCCAATAAATCACGACTGTTAGTGAGGCATTAATATAGCGTTTGATTGTGTATTGCTGTACACCCAAAGCACTTCATAATCCTATGAGGGGGTTTCTCTCCTAAACCACAACCAGTGTGCAGCATCCACTTGGAAGTTGCGATGGCAGCCACAGTACAACGGCGACAGTGACCAGCTATAGAGAGATTTAGAGGATGGGGATTATTAGGAGCCCATGATTGACATAGGTCAGTAAAGGGAATCTCTTTACGAGAAGTGCCATGGGATCTTTTAATGACCAGAGTGAGTCAACTACTCAGTTTAACATCTCATTCGAAGGTGCTTTTTACAGTATAGTGTCCCCATCACTATTCTGGGGCATTAGGGCCCTTACAGACGACAGGGTGCCCCCTGCTGGTCTCACTCTTCCAGCAGCAACCTAGTTTTCCCAGGAGTTCTCCCATCCATGTATTGACTAGGCTCAGCCCTGCTTAGCTTCAGTGGGCAACTGGTCTTGACCTAAAGGCTGATATGGCTGCTTGGCTTTTTGATGTATATTGGGAAGCAAAGTAAGAATTCAATAAAGGCTTTTTGAACCCTTGAAACCTAAAACCTTGAAATGCAGTGAAGACAATGCCTCAACCCAAAGGTTTTTTGACCAAAAGTAGAACAGAATGCATTTGGTATTGGGTGGACAAATGCAACAGGTTTAAATTATGCTGTGTTGTTTCAACCCATTGTTGGATCTAATCTAGTCATTTAAATTTAAATGTATAACGTTATGTACATTGACCAAGATTAATAAAAATGATAAAAGTATTGTCATGCATCATATAAGTGTGTGCTGCCCATAAGTATATAAAAAAACACTGGTGTTATCAAGTATATCCTAGCACAACCTTCAGTTCTCTCTCCTGAAGCCAACACGGAAGTGACTTAAACTGCAATTCATTGACTGGCTGTTAGAGACTCTCATTGAGCCCCGCATGTTATAATGCCCAACTTTACAGCCGGAAAAAAATATTTTGGTCCATATAGCTAATTTTACCCTTCATGACAACTGTGAGGGGGGTGATTTTTTAAACTCATCCGTTTAACTTACATTAAGCTTTAAAGTTCTGCATAATTAATGGAATTTGTCACTTTTGCCACTACTCCTAAGATGGCGACAGCCTGCTTCTCCCATTTTAGGCTTCAAAAAAGCTCTTCAGAAACCTTTGCGTGACGTCAAGGACACTACGTCCATTTTTTTATGATTACATCACACACTTTACAAGCAAACTCTGTCAATGATGCTAAGCATTTGTAGCACTTATTTTGAACACATCAAATGCATGAAATGTTCTTATTATTGTTAACACAACATGGATAAACTGGTGCTGTACAATGACAAATTTGCTTATATTAAACATTTGACTTTTATGAACAATGTGTCTGCTGTATAACGTATGAGCTGTGTCAAATAACACAAATCTATGGTATGTTAGTATTAAAGAACACCACATTAACAAAGCTAACGTAAATTAAATAAGAAATTAAACGTTTTCTTCATTCTGTCAATTATCACGCATCATTCTTATCACATGACTCCTGCTGCAACTGGTTCAGACCCGCCTCACTTTATAACATCATCCAACTGAACAAATCTGTAAATGACAACGACAGTGGGTCGGTGGGTAAGTAATATAATTGGTAGAATGTCTAACACCGTCAATACTGACTACCGGACATGTCAACACATAGAATATTATTGAAAAGTGTTAGAAAACCTTTCATGATATCGCCACTTCAAACATGAATAGTTCATCCCGACAATAAGCTCTTAATGACACATTCACCCAACACATCAAAGGCTGTTGGCTAATCCAGGTACTGAACGACTGGTGAAAATGTTGTCAGACAAAAACATCAGAAAAAAGTGTTACCTGTTTGATGATGAAATCACAGGAAATACCAACAAAATATAATCTGTCTAACAGCTAAAGGAAAGCTAAGGTCATGTGACAAGAGGTTAGTTTAAATAAAACAGGGAAAGGGTTTGTCTGCTTACGCAACTGCTTCATCACATTAAACTTCTTTCACGCTTTGACCAACATCTTCAGTAGCATTTACATTTCATGTGACTATACGTATAGAAATAATTCAAGAGTCTCTCAAAGTCAAATATGGTGCAGTGAACTGTAAATCTCCCAGTCATCCAAACTCAGATGTCAGTACGCTTTAATGGAAACAGGAGGCTATAAATACAGACAGGTGTGATGAAGTGAAGGGTCAGCACTTTAGGGAACCTGTGACGCAAGGGCTTTCTCTTGACCAGGAACTGAAGCGTGGCGGCGAGAGTGAATCTGTCAGCAGCTTGAGGTTATAGAATCCTTACAGTTTAACCACACACTTTATGTGAAACCAACCACAACGCTCTCCAACTGCTTCCTGGTAATCCTGCAAGTTATGAGGGTCATTTCCTGTGATGCTGGAGTAATTTTAAATGGGAACGCTCTACACCTATAAATACTCATCTCAGCACACATTTATTTTTCAAGTTCAACTTCAAGCTTGGGAGTGTTTGAGAAAATAGTTGCTGACATATCTGTTCCGGGCTGAAGTTTTTAAGGCACTGTATTTTGTTGCGATAAGCATCTTAACTTTGTTGCTTCCAAACTTATACTTTAATCTAATTCATAAAAGTTTATTAACACTTACAATAAATCAAACAGAATCACAGCAAAGTTGTAGATAAACAAGCCTCAAATGTAGCACACGGCTCAGCAAGTTGCTCGAGATAAACAGCAGTTGTACAGCAATGAATTTTGATGTTGCTGACACAGGTTTGCGTAAAGGGAATGTGAAGGCACACGATAGATAATACCGCTTGTTTACGATTAAACTGCCCACTTTGATTTTACTGGTAACGCTTTCTGTCTCTCGTCAAACTTCCTGCAGGCCAACTTGTATTTCTCAGACACGGAGGAAAGAAATTATGTGTCAAGATATACCTGTGGCGAATAAATGAAACGCTGCCTTTGATATTCCTCAAAGTAACTATGGGCAGAAAGCTCATTTTAATGTTTATGAGCTCCATTTCAAATACAAATGACTTGCGTTATTTATCCTTCTAAAAATGACAATGGGTCCCAAAAGTTTGGGACTATCAGTGAAAATGTTCAGTTTCTAATGTTAACTGGAAGACACACGATAAATAAAGATTTATATTTTGGAGTGTCGGGTTGAATTTGGCAGAAAAGCTCAGGTTTACCTCATTTGCCGTTGGAAATGGGCAAGTCAATTGAACAAGAATAAATCACAATATGGAGATGCCACTGGATTCTTCTGTAAAAAAAAACAACTACAAATAATATTATACTCCAATGAACAGTTTAGATTATGTTTTGCTATTTTTTTAGGTTGAATAGTCAACCCAGTCTCATAGCAGTTTGTGGCATAGACGCGAAATTTGGAATGCATTATGGACATTTTTTTGTGTCAGTCACTCAGCACAACTTTCAATACAAAGACTGCGTGTGTATTTACATTTATATATTTGTAACCTGATATCAAAACAAAGTCGTACATATTTTAGGATGAGGTTGACTAACACCTTTCTTCACCCCAAACCCTAAAATCATTTTTGCAAACAAAACGAGTTTCACGAGGTGACAAAACAACGATAATGGCTCCCCTAACCCCGCCCCTTAACCTAACGCCACAGGGGAAAAGTAAAAACATTTAAATTGACTTTTGAAGGAGCTTTTCAGTAAAATCAGAAAACTTTAGGACCTAAAGACACATGAAGAACTTTCAAAACAAACTTGAAGACCATAAGAACAAAGACAGGTCATTGAGAGCTGATTATATTTTAGACGCGCTTGTTAAACGTTTAAGGCATCTATCTTTATATTAGAGTTGACGTGTCCTGTCAAGGTGGTCACTGGATTCAGGTAATTGTGTGTGAAGTGCTGGCTAATTGTACTGTGTGATGCCGGGCTATGACAGCAATAAAACCTTAGAGCATTACACCTTAATAAGGTTCAGAGATCTGTGTGGATGGTCTGGTGCACTTGTAATTGCATACTGTACGCTTCGACCTGTGCTGCAACACTCAGGAGACAACACTTTCCTTTCTGAAAACCTCAGGCCACTTTAGGCAGAAACTTAAAAATGTAATTATTAATCCGTATTGCATTACAGGCAGAGTTCTAGGGAATGGTAACAAACCCCTTTTAACCAAGTTTTTGCATATTTTGGCTTTGATTATCAACTACAATCAAGCTCAAAATGTTTCTAATGTAGTATGATAAACATATTCTGCATACTTATTTATGAATTGGGACAAAAAAGATTTCTAGAAAAGAAATCACTTGCAATTTTCATCACAGAGACTCTGGGACATTATATACAAATATACATTTTAAATAAGTTTTAAAGGATTACAAACAAATATCTAAATTCTGTAATCATTTCACAACTCAAGGAACACAAAAGAAGATATTTTTGGAAATGTCTCAGTGGTTTGTGTCAATAGAAAGTCAATGGGGGCCAATGATGTTTGGTTAAGTTCTTCTTTTGTATTCTGCAGAAGATATAAAGTCATACAGGTTTGTAATGACAAGAGGGTGATTAAATGATGAAAGAATATACATTTTTGGTTGAACTATCACTTTAAAAGCAGGTCGGCCTAGCATGGTTTATTTCTAGAATCACTATGACATTAACGTTTAGTAAGTCTGTAATCAATCAGAAAAAAAAGCAAAGCTTGCGTTCATACTTAAAATTAGAAGCACATTTTTTTTATATTCATTTGTGTATTAATAGCTGTAGCTTGTGCAGACTAACTCAACACCAATGCGTTATTAATGTGTTTATTATTTGGTGAGAAGATTGAGAACGCAAAATCGGCTCTGCTCTTTTTGATATGTTAAAAAGATGTCCCATAAACAGATCCCATAAATTAAAAAAAAACATGTAACCATTCAAAATAGGCTGAACAGGGAACAGAAATTGTATTCGAGTGTTGAGTTTCACTGCACAGCACAGGAAGTGCTTGAACACCGCACTGTGCCAGTTATGCTATGTCTCTTTTTAACACTGACATCAAGTGCTAAATTATTCATCGGGTGAATATTTCATGATCACAGTGCACCATAGGGGGTCACCGATGTCTATGATATGTCTAACTGATTCATTAATACAAAGAAACTATAGAGCTCTTCATTACGGTCGCTCACTGGCCATGTTAACATGCACGTTTATAATGCGATTAGGGCAATACTGTGATTAAACTTTAGCTTGTGTAATTAGAATATTCTGATTATATTTACTCCAATTATGAGCATTAAAATATGCGCAGTACTACACTAAGAATTTCATTATGCAGGCACGTATTGTAGACACTTCAATCACATTTACGTTGCTTCTCAAGGATGGCGTGCTTGTGCAACGTACAGATTTGAAAACATGGTATTCGACTTCTGAATTCTGTTACCATAATGATGACATCATTTGTGTAGATGTAAAAACAGTTATGGACTCCAGGTAAAGACACAGCTGTTATTTACCTCCCAGTTGGGCCATAACATAAAAGAACAGAAGCCACTTCACAAGCCTTTTTTTCCAAGTTTGATTACGTTCTTGCTCTGCCCGAATAGGTTATATAAGGAACAGATGCTATAGCATAAGAGCCTCAGCCTAAATTGACTTAAAGGGGTCATATGACATGGCCAAAACCAATATTATCGTTTGTTTTAGATGTAATGCAATGTGTTCGATACAAGAATCGATACGCTGCTCCAAATATCGATATTTTAATTTGTTAATAAAACAAGATTATCTGAATATATTTCCAAGCGTTTTTACATCATGGATCATCTGGGTGGCGCTTAACCCTTAAATGAGGCAAACGTGAACAAACTAGTTTGAGAAAGAGTTTAGGATTGCATGTGAAATAAATATTTGTATTTATTTTATATTTTAGTTTATTTAATTTAAGCTGGTTAACACTAAGATGTTCCCAGGTTTAAATAAGTGGCTGTTAAATTTAGAAATGTGCCAGTATAAAAAATGAAATGTGTTAATGTGTCATTTTACAAAGATGATACTTTAATTTTAGCATAAAATGTTTAATTTACTTGAAATATTTCTCATGTTGGTAATATGTTATTAATTTACCTACTGAACAAAGTTTTGTGGACTTGAATAAAGAGACAAATGTTGCACTTATCCTTTTCATAGGCATTTTGTTTTCATAGTTAGGAAGATATCATGATGTATCGTTATAAAAGTGCCAAACAATATAAAGATTATCGTAGAATGTCACACCATGTTATTATCGGTATCAAGAGCAATATATCGTGAACTGTATCGTGTCGTCATTTACCCTATGATTCCCACTTCTAATGTGAACAAATGATATATGGTTAAAAAACGCTGTATTTTCCACATACCGTGTATTTTTGTATCTCCTCTTTGCCCCGCCTCTCTGAAACATGCAGATTTTTTACCAAACTCATCGCTCTTAATAGTGAGGTGTGCTACGATTGGCCACTTAACCGGTGCGTAGTGAGTGGTCGAAAACTGCAAGCGTGTGACGGAAATGTAGCGCCTCTTACCATATTTGGAACATCAGCTTCCAAAGTAATTGTACAGACAGGTACGCCCACCTAATTTGAGTAAACATTTGGGTGGTCTTAGTCAAATCATACTATTAACTGACGTAGATTTGTGGGGGTGTGGTTACACAAGGCATTTCAGGCAGGTCTGGGTGAGCATTCGCTTTTAGATCTTTTTTTAGCATTATGAGTACTGACACTTTTACGTGTCTAATACATGCATGGGCAACTTATAACACACCAATGACACGGATAAACACATATTCACCCCATATGAATCCTTTAACTTTAAGGGTTTGCTTTTTATTAAAAACACCTCTGCTTTAGAGGAGAGTTCAACCTGAACTTGGCTTCTTTGTGTTCAGAAAACCAGTCCTTCTGATGGGTAATATAATTGAAGTAGCTCTTTTTCATTGATGGTTTATGTATCTTCTCTTAATATCATCTGTACACACTTCTGAAAAGGACATAACGCACTGAAAAAATTTAGAACTTTAATACAAATTCACAACAGCAAAAGTCATTTCCTCTTATAAATAGGCAGGAATTGAGGAGCACCTATTTTTAAACGCTGTCCTATTTCTTTAAATGTGCTAACACCGGTGAGTTACAGTAAGTCTTGCAATTGCCAAGGGCATATTTAATAACCATCATGAGACTTTTACCTTAGTAATTCCTGATATTCAGTAAACCTTAATGTTCCCATCATATATCGAATAAAACATTAAACTTTAAAGATGGAAATCATTTGTTTCTTTTAAGTCATATTTTAAGAGAAGATAAAGGAGAAAATACCGCAATTTTCAACATAAAAAGTAAAACAAATAAAAGCAAGTATAGACTTTACAAGATAAACAAACTTTTGTAAACTCAATTTAACATTCGCAAACAATAGAGTGCCTTTAGATTATTTCTGATAACAATCAAAAGAAACCGAGAAGAACCCTTACTTGCCTAACTTTTCTCTCCAATATTTTAAATTTAGATTACAGTACCAAGCTCAACTGCTAGATGTCAATGTACCATACGGTTTCTTTAAATGCAACCAAACTACAGGAAACATTCAACAAATTGTTTATTTAATTTAAATGAACATATAACAAAACTCCACAAATTGTTCACTTAATACAATTAATATACAGTAAAATAAATATACTAATTAATACTAACATAAATTAAATCAAATTTCAATAGTTATATCATAAAACACTAGCCAAACAAAAACATGAAGTTAACTGGGGATTAGACGCACGTCCCATGAAACGGTCTATAAAAATATAAAAAAGTTTAAACAAATGATTTACATCTGTCACACTGGATATGATGTACAATCTGATATGATTATGTGACCACAGCTTCAACTGCATATTTTAACAATTTACAGTACCATTCCGAGATACTTAAAGTGTCTACTGGTTGATAACAACAGCACTGGCGCAGACTAAACCTGCTCAACAGCCAAAATATTGTGACACTATCAGGAATTCTCAGCTTCAGATGCCACGCTCTTTCTGTTCATAGTAGATGTTCACCACATGACAACAATCCCACAGTTACCCTTTGAAAAGTACTTGTTGTGGTCTCAGGTCTCTTCCCTTCACTACAAAACTCTACAGTTTTGGGAAACCTACATTACGACGCCTGTCAAAGCAGTATATCAGCACTCTCCCTGTACACATAACCACATCAATAGATTTGCATGATGTAGCTCATTGAAAGCCGTGACTCTGTGGCTGTTGAGTGTTTTGTGGTTCTCTCGATGATCAAACAAAGATCACCTGCTCAAATATCCACCTTCTGACAGATTCCCGTCAGCTGTGTTCTGTCTCGCAGGTGAAACGCACAATGAGGTCGAAAGTGGAGACGTGAGGTCCCGACGGCACGCGGCTCATGTTCTGTCATCACACACGACACAAAAGCCCATGGTGAACATCTATCAGTCAGCTCCACTCCATTTTTGGTGCACCAAATAATATCCTCTTTGTGTCATATGAAGTCAGCGCATGCTCCAAGAAAACAGGGTGTTTTCCCACCCGGCTAAATGTTTTTGAGTCACAGAGAACATCTTTGTTGGTGCTTGTGAACCAGTCTGAACAGAATGAAAGGGTCTTAGTGTAAGATTGTAGCCATCTAACCCCTCAATTTCTAAGTCTTGCCATCAGCCACAGTCAATAAAATGAAAACACCTCTTTTTCCTTATATACTGGCCTTATTGCTTTATGAGGAGAGAAAGGTCAGGGAAAATGGAGAGCAGTAAATCCAATTGCTTTTATAAAATGTAATGCTGTCTGAATCTCACCAGTTGCAAAGAACCACACTATAATACAATACAATACAATTCTCTGTGCTATTTGCTCATGCTCCCATTAGTGGTAAAGGCTGAAGAGTCTAACATGTAGTATCACTCTAATATCTAACCTTTTCATTCCCAGAATGAGTATTTATAGGTCCAGTGTATGAAATTTAGCAATATCTAGTGGTGAGGTTGTGAATTGCAACCAATGGCTCAATCCACTGCTCGACCTCCCTTTCGAAGCACTACTGTGGCTGACACAGCACTAAGATGTCGTTGCATTTTCGCTTCTCTGCCAAAGGAGATAACGTGTTCATGAAACGCGCTCTGTAGCGCAGTTTGTCCATTTAGGGCTACTGTAGAAACAACATGGAGAATTCCATGCAAGGGGACCCGCGGTGTATGTAGATAGAAATATATCATTCTAAGGTAATAAAAAGATAACGTTTCATTATGTAAGGTCTTTATACATCTCTGAAGACAGTGATGTTTATTATATTGCATTTCTGTAAAAACATCTTCCAAAAAAAATTACACAATAGACCAACAGTAAAAATGTCTGACTCCGTTACTCATAAATTCTAAACACATTTTAACTTCACCACCTGATGTAATGTTTTAAACAGGATCCCTTTAACCATAGACTTTCATCCAATATCATCCATAATTAAATGTCGGCACTATCAAAGAAAAGACCAAAGCAAAGCATTGCATAAATTCTAACTGTGTAATGCCAACAACACTTTATTGAAGGGCCGCTTTGATAGCTCAGGCGACATTGGTCACATGCTTATTTCACATCTAACTTTTTGAAAACACGTTTACTTGCCATTAAGACGCCATAAGAGTTAAACAGAACCGCGACATGCTAAAACATGAAAACCTGACTGTCAAAAACCAATTACACCAAGAACACTAAAGCCTCTTGAAAATCAGCATGCACAGCTGGCCATATATATCTGACCACCGAGACACAAACTGGTCAGACAGAAGCAAATACACCAGTGAGAGCAATTCCTGTTGATCTTATTAACTGGATCACTTAGAGAAGAGGCCATACGGGCA
The DNA here is from genome assembly GCF_015846415.1 of Triplophysa dalaica. Lineage (NCBI taxonomy): Eukaryota > Metazoa > Chordata > Actinopteri > Cypriniformes > Nemacheilidae > Triplophysa > Triplophysa dalaica. Next base: position 13,330,954 of record NC_079557.1, read on the forward strand.
TCTTTCCTGTGTACAGTAATCCCTTCAATAAAGATTATCTGTAATGTGTAGAAAGCCTGTTTCTGAGGCAGTTTGTTTCAGGTGAAATCTGCTTAAAAGGGATTAAAAACATCTCACAGAATTTCTATGTTGAAGTTGGGAAGAGCTGTCAGAATAACACAAAGATGCATTATGTTCTCACTCTGTGAGTGAATAACAGACACACGATTTTTCCATATTACCTCCAAATCAATGCTCACTTCAAATAACCACGAATGAAAACCTGTTATAAACCTAAAGAATGATGTTCAGAGGCATAAACATGTCCTTCAGATGTATTTCCTTGCATGGTTTCAATTACAAGGGAATGATAATAGACATCAATATATTGAGCATCATCAGTGAGTTATTCCCATTGGTAAATTTTATATGATAAATTATACTGATAATATAACACAACACGACATCACAAAGAAATACTATACAGTACAAAATAGTGCAGTGCTGTGCTGCATTTCAGTGGGATAGCGATTTTGTGACATTTATTTTTGCTTCTGTTCTATTATCTCATACTTATTGATTATGTTCAGCAAATGATGCGGACAGATACACATGCTTTGAACTTTGCAGTAAATTGGATTGTAGCTAAAAATTATATACATATCTTTGTTTGCATGCCTATAATGTCGTCTACCTTTAGGGAACATTTTTCTAAAAAAATAGTAAAGAATGACATTCATCTAATTTATGCAATTTTCTTCTTAGTCAGAACACTTCTAGGTAGAATGTGTATGTGTGGAGTGTGCAAACACACTGCCATCTAGTGCCGTTGAGAAGCATCAAAAATTCATGTCCACTTTCTCACTCTAAAGCAGTTGTTTGTCATTTAACAGACAGTTTCTTATTCACATGTGTCTTAGAGTATATTTACTAAAGTGTCAGTCAATGTAGAGCAAAAAAGTAACTGTGCATACTCATTGCTTGTATTACTATTGTTTGCTATGGGCTAAATAATGTGTGCATGGTTGGACTAACAGGTTGGTGCAGTTATTGGTCAGTTTTAATGTGATGATGTACATTAGCATACATTGTAAGTCATATCCAGACAGTGTAAAACAACTATTTTATGTTGTGTGCTATCGTAAAAATAACTGCAGTTAATGTTATTTTGGTGGATAAAGTGAGACAATAAAAGCACACTCCTTAAAGGGACAGTTCACCCATAAATGAATACTGTCTTAATTTACTCGCTCACCAACCCTATTAAAACTCCTTTGTTTGGTTCAACACAACGGAAGATATTTAGAAGAATGTAGGCAACTGAAAGTAGGAAAAAGGATAATAGTAGTCATAGGTGCCCAGAACCTTTTGCTTTCCTAACTTCCTCAAAATATCTTCTTTTGTGTTAAACAGAACTATGGTAGACTATGATGCCGCAGAAATTTTAGTTGCTTGTATTTTTCCAAATGTTTTTCTTTGCGTTCAACAGAACAAGGAAATGTATACAGGGTTGGAACAACTTGAGGGTATATCATGACAGAATATCATGAGTATCCCTTTAAAGATGAAGATTATTTTTGTTGTTTGAATACTATCTATAGTAGGCCCTATATTAAATACTAACAACAGCTAACCAATCAAGTATATTTCCCTGAAAATATTGAGACTTTGTGCTCTGTTTGTTTGACAGGCCTGACCAACCTGAAAGAGCAATTTTAACTGAACAATTAATAAACCAATGACAGATGGGGAACTCATACAGAAATACAGTTTGATATTAGTTTTGCAATTCGGTTTGGTGACACTAGTGGCTTTAAAATGACACAGTGACTCCAGCTTTAATAGACATCTCATGAAGGGGAAACGGATACATTTCTTCATTATAAATTATTACTTGCTCTCTCTTTCAACTGAAGGACATTTGTTTTATGAGGTCCATCTGTAACATATTCTGACAAAATGTGCCTTGTCAAGATGAATTGATGCAAAGTAGCTATGCTAAGCTAAATTAAAGGGAAAGTTCAACCAAAAATGAAAATGCTGTCATCATTTACTCAGCCTCAAATTGTTTCGAATTTATGGAAGCAAATAAGAGACTTAATGTTTTGAAATTTAACAGCCTATGAATACTTGATTTTGAATTATTTTACTTTGGAAACCATGTATCTGAATTCATTTGTTTCGAATTTACCTCTATGAAATTTAAATATGAACATTCTTGATTTCCAATTTAAAAACCTGAATTTAATGCTCACAGATTCAGATACAAAAAAATCAACTTACAGAATTTCTGCTAAAATACAATCAGATTGATCAAATTTGATTGCTCTTATTCAGATCTCAAATTTCAAGTTAATACTTTTTAAAGAAAACATATGTCTAATTCGACTGCTCAAATTCAGATCGAAAAATTCAAGTTAAATATTCACATGGTAACATCCGGGCTACCCAGGATAGGAAAAACAGTTGAGCCCAGAGCCCATCTGCAATTGAACCGAACCATTGAAACGAACCATTGAACCGAACCAATTCAGATAAATGGTTTCCAAAGTAAAATAATTCAAAATCAAGTATTCATAGGCTGTTAAATTTCAAAACATTATGTCTCTTATTTGCTTCCATACGAATCTGTATACATTTCGTTGTTCAACACAAAGGAATATATTTGTAAAAATCACCCCCCATTTACTGCAGTAGGGAAAATAAATACATGGGAGTCAATGGGGATGTTTGGTTACTTACATTCTTCCAAATATCTTCCTTTGTGTTTAAGACAGAAAATAAATTTATACAAGTTTGGAACAAGACAGATTTTCTTTATTCATCCCTTTTATTAATTAATACATTATAAAGCAGAAATAACTGCAAATTTGCACCTATACGAAAATAAAACAAACACCATTCAATCCCTCATAAAGACTCCCGAATACAAACTGGCTCTCTGGTTCTCATCGCTCCTATTTCCAGGCAACGGTGTGCTCACAGTAAGTGCCTCGGGTGCTATTCTATATCGCGGTAGAAATTCGATAGCCACGGTGTCGGGGGTCCCGTGAGACTGACTCTGGCGCAGGTACAGGCTTGGCCAGCGGGATGGAAGTGAAAATTGAGCTTTGATGGTTGTGGGGGGTGCTGAGGTTACTCAGACCTGCCACTGAACTGTGTGGTTCAACCGAGGGGCAACCACCTGTCACTGGGCTATCTCTTTACCTCAACCAGTCATACAGAGCTCGGTCTCCCCGCCGGCCTTCTGGCAAACGCTCTGTGGATTCTTCAGGCCTCCCGTGTGATATTCCACATGTTGGGCACCTATTCCTAAACAACTAAAAGGTGACGCTGACATACAGTACAGTATGTGCATACCGTCTATACAGTAAATAAAGGATCAGACAAAAATTAACCACCAACATTCTGTTTTAAATATATAAACATTTTCAACACGTCTTTTTTTTTTACTTCAATTATGCACAAAATGCCTGTCCATGAAAAGGAATAAAGAAGAACCCAATTTAGCAACAAAGACCAGATAAAAGAATACAGAAAATGTTCAGTTCATGCCAAAAAGCAATGAAAAAGCAGATGAGGCTCGCCATTGAAAACACAAGGTTATAATAGATGAAAAACTAAAGCAATGTCGTCTGTCAGATGGCACAGGCTGTGCCCACCAGCTGTGGCTGATGACCCGGAGAGAGAAACCAAAGCTGTCATTATTGCCTGCTGAATACATAATAGCATGAGGAAGTGACAAATTGTCGTCTTTGATCCTCTTTTTTTTACGTACACAAAGTCTTACTGATGGAGAGCAAATCCCGGGGAGCTCATTCAAGAACAATATGCTTTCGAATTGGAAGAGAGAGTTTCTGTGTGCAAGGCCTCTACTGGTTAATTGTTGGTTGTGGGCTTTTCAAAGATGCTCTGCTAGTGAATATGTGGGAGGATTGAACCGAGATGACTAGAGGCTTCAAACAAGCCTCTGTTTTCTGTTCACAAAGTCTGTTGAAGGAATGTGACCCAGTCTGCTTTTTGTGATTTACTTTCTACATAAAATCATCCTATGGAGCAATCTTTGAAAATATGCAAACTTGGATATCTTTAAAAATGACAGAGTAAGGCCACATCAAAGATGGAAATCAATCCAATTTCAAGCATTTTTTAAGTATCGTATTACAGTAATAAATGTCAATAAAAGCATTAATTTCAATATTCATCATATTACTCATTATCAGTAGTTTATCTCCAAAACTATCATTGACAGAAATAAACACACTCATTCATCACTTTTATTGGCTATGACATCTGATGCTCCTCACAGTTCTTTTGATCTTATTTGTATGTTTTAATATGAGTTGCAATCGCATCAGTGACGTTAGTCTTAGGGGCGGGGTTAGGGGAGGGGCTTCATTATTGCATTTTTTCAGATAATTATAGGTTTTTGCATGATTCACACATAGCTGCGGGAACCAATTTTGACCATGGGGTGCTGTGATATTTTTTTGCCAGGGCAGATGTTATAATTGTGCCATATGTGAACCGCTAAGTTTGATGTTAATAAATAAAGTAAGCAAAAATAAGTTAGCCGAGAATAAAGAAGGATCCCAGTGTGATTATAAGATAAAGCATAACAAACACAACACATTTTATATGTATGCATATAGCCAAAGCACAATCAGGTGTACTAAGATATTCAAGCTGCATGGCGGTAGCTTAACCACCCAAAAATCACACTGTACCGTGACAGCACATAGAAATCAACTCCTACACATTCTGAATGTAGACCAAGCCACAATCTCATAGAAAACTCTGGAAGTTTCCTTTCTTTCTGGTGATGCTGATGAAATCCCGCATGAGGACATTAATGTCCAAACCTGAACTGAAAATAGTCTGAAATTAATTTTTGAGCCATTGCTCGTGACACTTGACCTTCACTAACAAATGCCGTAACGTCATGGGACTGTAGTGTTGTCAGTGTAACAGTAATTTCAATATCTTGTTTAATCAAAACAAAAAATCAGAAACGTTATTAATGTTTGCAATGAATATTAGCGAATAGACAAGTTAATAAAATTAACTTATATTAAAATGTTATATTTATTTATGTATTTTGGACACTGTTTCAGTTTCATCCCTACTTCCCGCGGCAATCTATTCACATTGTACATAGTAAAGAATTCCAGTAAAAATCGCATTGGAGCTGCACAGATTTTTTTCACATTTTTGCACAACGAACATGCTAAACTCCATTTCATAATATTCCAAATATTGACTTATGGTAAAATTTTACATAAATGTTTCCTATGTAAACTGCCAGTTTACCAGTTGATGGAAATGAATCCGAATAAAATATGTAAACATGCTTTTCTTTTAACATAAGTAGAAGAAAAATCTTGAAATCTCTGAAAAAGTCTCATTGGGAATGGAAATCCCTTGACACCCATGATGACATTTGGAAATGTTTCCATGTAAGAATGGAATGTTGTGGATGAACGCAAGGTTACCCATCATCACATTTCATTTATAAATGACAAATTTTCCCAGGATTCCTGGCTGATTTCTTCAGAGGTATGCCACTATTCTTTTGTTACTGCTGTGGATAGATTTCTTCTCCCGAGCTCTGGAATCCAGCAGCCTGACCGGGTGGCAACAATGTGACTCTTTATTCGCTCCTTAGGCAAGAGCGAGGCCCGCCTACACAGGGAGCTTAACAGCGCACTGATCCACACGCTGTGGCCTACAGCCCAACCAGAACGAGGATGAAAACAGACATGAAAAAACCGTGAGGCTAAAACACAGACGCTCCAGAAGCTTTGACACTTGATGAGTCACAAATAACACTGTCACCAGTTCAAGTCTCTGTGTCTTCAAGCAAATCACTTAATGAGATCTTTAAAACAAACCAGTGATAAAACCAGTGAATTAGGCAAAAGTTAGCGAATTAATGACTTCACTTCAGTGGAATTAAACGCTGCGTTGCCGTTGGCTAATGATCTACATTTGCATGAGTCTTCAACCTTTCCAAGTTCATAAACACAAGCGGGCATACAGTTCACTTCCTGTTCATGTTAGGGACAGGGGGGGTATAGAAAGAGAGTCACAAATTGCCAGCAGAGGATTTGGTGATGCATCAAAGCAATTAAGTTTTTTTTCTGAACAAGCACTTTTCAACCCTCTGAGTTTGTGGCACAGCTCAGAACGGAGTGCAGCAATTAGCTGGTGGATGTTTTCTTATGAATACAAATGAGCAAAATGAGAATGGTGACCTGATGTATCAAGACATACATTTATGACAAAGCGCTCTGCCCTCCATCTATGTCATTAGCATTTGGACAAACAACAATCAACAGCAGTTTTAAAACAGTACTTAGCAGAATGTGATGCAAAAATATGTTAAAATATGCATGATCAGAAAGAGCCAAATGACCTGTGCTTGTAAGATCTATAACATTCATTAGCAAGATTTCACCATATCAATCTACTTATACTTTTAAGAGAGTGGGGATAATAACTAAAATATGACGCAACTGACAAGCTTTAAAGAGACAGTTCACCCAAAAATGAAAACTCTGTCTTCATTTACTCACTCACTTTGTTCCAAATCTGTATACATTTCTTTGTTCTGATAAAGAAAGAGAAAGATATTTGGAAGAATGCTTGGCCATAATCGATTTTGTTTTTTAATACATTTCTTTGTTCTCATTTTGTAACAAACCATTGTATTGGAAAAGATCCTGTATGCAAAGGCAATGTGTGTAAAAAATACAATAAAAGCATATGAAGAAGAAATTTTGGCTGATGTTAATCTATGCCTGATGAGTTACGATTCTATTTTTTATATGTTAACATAAAGAATGTACTATTATTGCTGTACAATATTGTCGATATTAATAAAAAACAAATATTATTGAAAAATGTTAATGTTTTGAAAAATCTTTCAGTATTGTACTGTATAAGATTTTTTGGGCTCAGTTTGTGTGTGTTATTATGTGTTGTCAGAACACTGATAGAAGCAAATCCAGATTAAAGCAAGAAACAAGGTGAACTGATGTGAACTAGGCTCACTTCACATTTTTTGCACATTCATTTTAATGTTAAAACAACTTTGAGACAGGTGACAACATGAAAGTAAATAAGTGTATTTAAAAATAGACCAGTCACAATATCATCTGCTCCAGAATCTGAATCCTTCCTGGTATCTGAGGTCTCTAGACCACAGACTAGTAAAGGACTACTTAGGGGTCGTCTAATGTCACAGACCCACTTTTTTACAAATGTTTGGTCATGACACAAACACATGTTGCCCCCTGGAGTCCAGACAGCCCCATCCTCCTGACTGTCAAAACAACAAGATCAATATCATTCTGCATTGTTTAAGTCTCCCATTCAGAAGACTACAAGTATAAACGTCTGAGCTGAGAGCGATCTGGTTGAAAGTGATGCCAGACATATCCTGAATGTCTCATACATTCAATTTAGTTCTGATGTAATCATTGTGTATCCAAGAAAGAAGCAAGGACAAACACTGTCTGTTTGTTTAATGTGGGGGATGGACGTATTTATCATGGACTGAATGACAGGAGCTATAAAGAGATTGTTTAACTCGCAAACAAACGAAAAGCTTTTGAAAGCGGATATAAGGGTTTTGTGGATGAACAAGAAACCATGGGATAGCTAGATGCAACAATGAACTAGGAGTTAAAGACAGATTAAAGGGACAGCGGGTCCTTGAGGAATTCCTTTAGGTCGTCTCATAACCCGTCTTGACCTGCTCCTGTACATTCTTTCCCACAGAAGTCCCACAGGGATTCATACTGATGCTTAATGTGGGGTGAGGCACACTGACATTATGTGGTGATGCTGAGCGACATCTTTTTGGCTCGGAGAACGCCTGAACATTCATCTTAGTGACACTAATGTGCATTGTAGCTAATGAGCTTGGAGCTATGTTAATTATTTCAGTAGGAGAAGAAATGACAAGATGCACTTTAAGTGTGTCGAAGAGCAGCTTACAATGCATCACATATCATTTAAATCGAGTAAACTGCCATCATACTGAAAACGAAACAATTTATGCTTTCAATTTATTGTGATGTTCTACGTTATGGAAAGAAATGGAGTTATTCAAAATGTCACTTTTATGAGGTACTAGAACAAACATGTGGCAAAAATGTCATGAGTAAAAAGATGCTCTATGGACATCAATGGAGAAAACTAATTTTAGGAGATAGATTAAAGTATCCAAGCAATCCTTAAAGGGATAGTTCACCAAAAAATGAAAATTCAGTTATCTTTTACTCACTTTCTTTGAAGAACACAAACAAAGATATTTTTAAGAATGTTGTTTAATGAACAATGGGGCTACGCTGGTACCCATGGACTTACATCGGTTTTGTGTCTATACAATAGAAGTAAATGGGTACCGCCATTGTTCGTTACCAATATTCTTTAAAATAGATTATTTTGTTTATGCAGAAGAAAGAAAATAAGAGCTAAGTAATGTCTTGCAATAAGATTTGATGGGTCTGGGCAGTGTGTGTGGGCACAGTGTGTGCATGCAGGGTGCGTGAGAATGGCGGGCATTCAAACCACTAAATAGCCTCTAAATACAGTATGTAGTAGTATCTAAATACAAATAAACTGTTGTTCATCTACTGTACAAGAGCAACAACAACTAAACTAAAATACAACTATTTTAAAGCTTTGACTTTAGAACAAGAACAACGACAATTTATTTATTAGCCGAATGCATCAGAGGCTTTATCTTAGCGGAATTACAAACGCAGCACCTCAGTGAAACAGCAGCCGATATGAGAAACATTTTTATTTATTCTGTTTCTTTCATGTTTTATCAAATGGGGAACAAATACAAAAAGAGCCTATAATATTAAAAGATCTACGTGAAGAAGACAACGCACTGAAACGTTTGGTTAACCTGCAAGCTTTTGCGGCGTCAGAACAAATCATGAATGCTGCGGATGAAAACAAGACACATTTTTAATGATGCGTGCAGAAGCAGGACAAGATAACTATATTATTGCTGCCTGGGAGTGTGACAGAATCCCGCTGAAGCGGGTGGGAATGACATCCGTCCTGCACGCAGGTCTCTTGGAACAATCAGCGGTCTTCTTAAAGGTACAGTGTCAAAAAATCACATGACCCGCGACTAGTCGACATCAAGCTTTAAATGTCGCATCACATCATTTGACTTGTTCGTGCAACCCCTACTTTGAAATGATAAGAGGATGAGTACATAATGACAAAATTTTCATTTTTGGGTGAACTGTCCCTTTAAATCTACAATTCTACCACCAGTTTCTCTTTCAGTTCATGACAAATGTTTATTAAAAGTCACTAAATAAAGGTACAGATATTAGCATGACAGGCACTAACAACTAAAAATATAAACAAAATAAGTCAACAATGAGTTTTTTTGTCATTCTCAAAACTTTTTACGGAGTGCGTCCAGAATCACTCTTAAACTTCAACCTCTTGACTCGGGCTAACAACAAAATAAGCCATTTCAACAGCGCCGCATTTAAAGGCACTACTACAAAAAGCAACGTTGCATTATGAGATGGCCTTTGAGTCATCATTAATGACAGCAGAATATACAGGGTAAAAAAAAATAAGTGTTTAACTCAGCATGCTAAGTTTATCCAAAACACACAATATAAGCTTTAATCAGGAAGTCACATGCCATAATCTCACACATTCAGTTATTTATATTCAACCAAAATCTAAACTCAGACCAAGCTAAGAATATAATACCAGATTCCAATGCAGATAAAAAATAGTACTAACTAATTAAAACTCATTAGAATTAGTTTTAAACAGCAAAACATTGACCACAATGAAGCGTAATATTTTAATATTGTGACCCAGATATTGGTCAGAAAAACTAAATCGCCATGTCTCGGTTCCCATCACTAATGTTACATCATCACAGCAGGCCTTACTTTCAAATCTTATCTCACACTAGACACAGCAAATAGAAAATTATATTAAAATCCATTTTTAATAACCTAGAGGGAATTTACTTAACTGGCATGAACACAGGATCTTATAATTGAATATTAGTCCCCTGATGAGTCACTAACAGAATTAATGGACCTCCCTCCAAACCTCCATCAGGATTCCCGGTATCATATCTAAGACAAATCTCAATGTCCTCGCTAGATACACCCTCTAGCTCTTCTTCAACCTTTCTTATTCTGCCTTGCCTGAGATAAGAATAGCACATAGCCTCAAGAAATACATTTGGCACAGCAGGTCAGCCATGGAAAATTACCGTCTGTGCTTCTTAATATCGAAAAACTTTTCTTCCCCTTGGTGTAGTATGAACACCAGAGGTGGAAAATTACCACTTCAGACTTGATTTTTCCATAAAACGGTTCAATTTCTTCCAAATATAAGCCAATAAAAACAACATAACGTAACAAGCAAGGGCTGCATATGGAAACACATGGATAAACTGTTTTTGCATGTCTCAGACTACACGTAAAAAGTCTAAATTGTATATTTGTTAGTTGTTTAGGAATGCCCAACAATACTGGCAGGAAGTTGGGACTAATCAGCAAAAACAGAAGCGAGGCTGAAACAACACTGAACCATTTTCAGCTGGAGTTCTGAGTATCCTTTAAACCACATCTGCTAAACCGAGCTGCTGAAAGATACCTGCTTTTTCAAAAACAATTCACCTTCTCAAAACTAAACACATCTCATGCGACGGTCTTACAAAAAACACAAAGAAATGAGCTCCATACTTCACGAAAAATATTTTAAGACTAAAGGCAATTGAAAAGCTGCACTGTAACCATTATGTCTGAAAAGCATTCAACCGCGTGAATTTCATATCAGAGTTGACAGCCCAGCTGGTGATACAGGTGTTGGTCCCCTGTTGATATGTTCAATAAGGTCAGTGTTACTATAGGTATGACTGCTCTGTTAAAAAAAATAGCATTCAAATAATACTGCAGTGCAGAACAATGCTACTTATGTTCAATATCCAGATTCAATGTTAAAAACCAACAGGCTGCAAATACCTCATGACTTCTTGCTTTGAATGAAAGAGAGAGATTTTTTAACACGGAGGAGTGCAATACGATTTCTCTTTACGAAGGGCAAACACACCTCCACACTGTTCTGATATTTCCGTCATGAAGACATATATGTCAGTTTATGATGTCAGTTAACAAACACAAAGAGTTGGCAATGTGATTTTAATATAATGGAAAGGACTGTCACAATTATTAAATAACAGTCTCATCACAATTATTTGACGTCATCGCAATTATTTCAGATAATCGCAATTGTAGAAAACAAAGGTGATTTGCAGTATCTGTTGCATTTTACATCCACCGTCCTTGATCTGCAGTCACTGTTACATTCAAATGACATTTCTCCATCATCTGAGTTGTATTATATTTTTCACAGATTTGACTTGTTTCCAGTCTTCCTGCACCTGCACAGCAAGACCCTCATATCTAGTTTCAGCGTTCAAGACTCACGTTGTCTGTTATGGTCACTGTACAGTAGAGAGAGAATTTTTTTCTAATATCTAAAATCGTGAAAGCCCTTATAATGGCATTATTGTATTACCGATGCATTAAAATGCGATACAATTCAATGTGTTTTAGTTATAAATACCATTATGAACCATCTGCTGTTTACCATGAAAATAATTTAAAAGGTTCATGGGCCTTTTTCCAATAGGATTTAATGGTGCTCTATATTATACAATTTAGCATCCCACAATCCAACACATTGCCAATACAGAGACCATTTTACAGAATCGTTCATGAAAACCACCACAATTCCCAGAATAACCGTATCCATTACAATTTCTGTATTTCTTTGACTGGAAAACATCTGCTATGTTTTAAAATCATTACTTTAAGACAAATAAAACTTGGAAAACTGGAGTAAATCAAAGGAGAACAAACCAATCACAAACTCTAAAAAGAAAGGAAAAGCCACACGGAAGAATCTGGTTCATATTGTTCTTGCATTTGATTCACAACCTTGTATTATCACAGAAGTCACATGTAGCCATCTGCTGTTCTTTCATTCTGCACATTACAGCTATAGAAGGCTAAAACACGCGACAGGTACGCGGGTGATGCGCAACAACGCAATCCAAACGCAACTTTATATCTATAAGAAACGTTTGTTTGTTTCTTTCCGACTTAGACAATAATAACAGAACAGCCTTGCTAAGTCAAATACTCTTACAACTTATACAATTGAACCTACCTTGTGGTTCGCAGTGACAGCCGTTTGTATGTCGCGTTGGTTGAAGCGATAATAAACAGCAGCCGGAGTGTTATTGTTTCGATCGCGGCGCGCGCAGAAGTTCACGTGAATCGGAGGAGCTGCGCGGGCATTACACATTAATACTGTGACAAACACACGCAGATAACGTCAGGTCTGTGTTGACAGCTCCCATGCTGTAACAATCACATCTACCGCTCCTATTCCACACAACTACTCCCAGCGGACACGTGATCATCCCACGGGAACGGCGCTCATCCCTCCTTCACCCGCAGCTGGGATCGGTACGCGTCCTTGTGTTTGACTCTGTGCAGTTCCTTTCTTCTTAACGACATAAGCACTACATGTACTGCGTAATAGAAACGATTAAATAAAACGCTGACATTCATATGACTATTGATATCGACTTTGTTATAGACATCACATGAATAATCCTGATATACATACTGGTGTTCACATATACGTTTATGTATACGAACAATATACATTTAGGAAACTTAGCAATGGTTTTATTAGTATGTTTGGAAAAAATGAATAGCATTTCCATAACCATAGTTAAAGACCATAGTAAATATGTGTGTAAAATATGGTTACTATAGTTAAACTACGGTTAATTTGTTTTAAGGGAACTGACTAAATGTATACTTTTAAAGGAATGTATATCAGTTTGGATGAAAGTGTCTGACGAATGTAAATAATCAACACTTTATTTTACATAAACTTTACAGGAACTGCCCCAATAACAAGCAGGAAATACTTTTTTCTGGTTACTTGTGTTTGTTCACATTTTACGTGCTTTAATTGATGACACAATTTGGGATTAAGTGGATAAAAACATTCAAGAATCTGGTCAGGTATGTAACAGTTCATGTTATTTTATAAGGCAGTTTTATAATTGGATAATTATGAAAGCTTTACTTCTTATTAGATGTTACCATAAATTCTGTAAAAAACTGCTTTGGTACTGACCTCAAGAAGGTGTAAGAAATGTGATATTATAATTGAATAGATTACAATAAGATTAGTTATGAAACAAACTTCAATCTGTTTATTTTTTGTTAAAGACTCTGTCAAAGAGACCTCAAGTCATATTCTGGCACTTGACCATACTGGGCCTCCTCCACACGTGGATTTCCAAGCGGAAAATCTTTCCTTGGAACATATGTTTCTGCCAGAGTTCAGTGAGTATTCACCATTACATAACAAACCAGAGAAGAGAAATGTTGCACATGTTTGTTGCTAAAATGAATGAAGAGAGAGCAATAACCAAACTACAGAGCTTTGCCAACCCTCTGCAATATAATTCGATGCAAGCCTACCCATTTTAAGTTCTGCGCTTTGCTTAGATAAGTTTGAAAGATGAAAGTGTGAGAGGAAAACTAGATCCATTTTCCCGACTAAGAGAAGTTCACTTATTGGCCTTATTTATCTCAGCACATTAGTGATAAACCCCTTCACGAGAGATGCGATGAAGTTTCACGATCGGTGCCAAACATCATTTCTTTTCACATCTCGGAACATTCATTTACATTTACTGCGTCTTGCGCTCGCATTAGCATTTATATCTAATGGTTCTTACAATATCCCGAGCACATGATTAATGGACACATTTTAAGTGCAGTAAATAGCTGACGTGCGAAAAACAAAAATGACATTGTAAGTCTAATTTGGAGGCTTTGAAGCATTTGGTTAACAAACAAAATGAAAGGCCTAAAAGGGAGCTTTTCTGGAGTATAGAAATCTCAATTCATTCAGCTGTTGGGATCCTTCACGGAGAGAAGCAGTGGGGAGCGGACGGATCTTTGTTAGGCTGTCATGACTCGCCTCTAAGTTCTCATGGTTTTCTAGTAATAAATTCTTCAACATCCATTTCACTCTTAGCTTGAGGACACATTTAAGCATTATATGATTCGATGGTTTCCTGATGAAATTTTTTATATGCAATTTCAAATTCATTTCACACATAGGCTGCAAAACCAACTGCTTTTAAATACATAATTAAACTTAATATCTTTGTTTTCTTATTATGGGATTTAGCCTTTTCTACAATGAGTGTCAGGAGTGCAGTTCTATGCATTAGTGTTGGAGGACAGAGACAGCCTTTTACAGCAATTATTCGAAACACAAGAATATAGTTTTCTTTTCTGAGACCATTGAATAGTTCACAAAAGCCCATAAAGTACAGACCCCCCAAAACACTAGAAATTGACTCTTGTTTCATGGTATCTGGATCTGCGAATGACTTTGTGGGTACTAGCCAGGGTCCACCTACTGGGCAGCACTACAGTGTAAAGAATCCTATTTTAAATAGACTGGGTTGCTATATAATAGGCAGTTGGACTCTTATGATAAAATCATTTATTCCAGCTTAGTTGATAGTGTCTTCTTCCCACGACACTCATTATCATTGAGCTGTTGCAAGGGAAGTTTGACAAATAACATGTTTCAGAGCCACTTCCCTTTGGATTTCACACAAGGACAAAACCAGATTTAGGAGACTCTTGTTTTGCACTTGAGGGACCCACAGTGGTGGTGTGATGATCCAGTTATACAAGATTGTAGTCTAAAAGATACTTAGGGTAAACACTTGGGCCCAGATTCACGAAACTGTTCTTAAGACAAAATATAAGATCAGGTAGCTTCGCAGGTAAGTTTCTTCAAGCGTCGGGGGGAACGGTACATTTTTTTTCTAGACTGAGTCTTTTCTTAATGTAATAACAGGTGGACTTGATGGTGGTGTGACCAGATCTCTGTGCGGAGGGCTGGCTGTTGTCAGACTCCCCGTGCTTGCAACAATCTCAATTATTACAAATAGCAGCAAAAGGAATGTTAATCTGTAAAATGTGCCTTTTGCACAGTACTGTACATCATTTTTTTAGTGTCCCACATCATCATGAAAAGGCCAGATGAGGTCAATTTAGGACACATCAGTTGTTTTATTATCAGAAATATCTCTTAAAAGAGGATTGTGTTGATGAAATAGCACTCGTGGCAGTGGCACACACCCTGTCGATTTACCCAAGTAATCTTACAAATCCTGAGCAAAAATCCAGCAATCTGATCCCAGCTGAACAAAGATCAAATTTCAACCCACAAAACTCATACTTAGGGCTTCTATTCAGGGATTGTCAACTCAATCACAATCTTAGATTGTATTTTGAACAACCTCTTTAAGAGCCTCTTAAATTCCTCAAAATATCTTCTTTTGCGTTCAACAGAACAAATTTTTTTTTTTCTTACTATGGTAGTCAATGGGGTCCAATAACTTTTTGTGACAAGAATTCTTCCAAATATCTTCCTCTGTGTTCATCAGAACAAAGACATTTATTTAGATTTGAAACAATTTAAAGGTGAGAAAATGATGACAGAATATTTATTTTTGGATGAAGTATCCCTTTAACCACAGGGCAAATATTTCAGCAAATCGACTGGATTGAATTTGTTATTTCTAAAGAGTGACATGCACGTTTTTATTTTGTCTTCCTCTAATTTCCTTCTGGTAAAATGGGAAATTAGAGATAAGAGCTTCAAAGGGTGAAAAGGAAATGACCTCAAACTTGCACCGACGGTATAGTATCTTCAAAAGAGAGGAATAAGATCAGATAGTATCTGATGAATCACACTTTTTATAGTGTGAATCATTGAAGCTTTATAAATAGTTGATTATATAATGAGGGAGTCAGGCAGGTTGAGAGCAATAATTGATGAGGCAGTACAGATGGACCATACTGTCTAATTAACTTCTGTAACTGATAACCCTTTTTATTTATTAATGGCCCAAAAAACTTTTGTACTATCACCAGGCAAACTTAAGACCACTTAAACAATTAAAAACTGTGGTCACGTTGGGTGAAATTATACATCTCATAAACGTTACTTCTGGCAAAGAGTACAATTCACGCTTGTCAGTCAAACTTTAAGTTTTTAATTCTGCTCGTATTTAAGCCTAGTTGGCCCCACGGAAAAAGTGTGAGAAACGGTTTCCACCTGGGCTTTGGTTTTTGATCAAAAAGTAATGAAAAATGTTGAAGCTCTATCTGTCATGCTCCTCTCATCTCATCATCAAAAGAGCCCACAGCTCAGCTACAATAGAACCCTTAGAGAGCATGAGATCTTTCTGAATTTTACTGATTAAAAAAAGTCAAAACAGCATATTGTGCACCGCTATAAATCACTAGATAGGAGCATCATTTACAAAAATGTTAAGTAAGAACACAACAGACTTCAAGAAATATTGTTAACACTTTACAGTAAGGTTGTATTTGTAGAAAATGAGTAAATGACTTACATAAAAAAACTTACATGAACTAACAATAAGTTAATTTCAGCATTCAGAAAGTTAATTTCAGCATTTACTAATACATTTTTAAAATCAGAAATTGTAACTGTTAACATTAGTTAATGCACCATAAACTAACATGAATAAATGCATTGAAATGATCTGAAATACTAAATTGCTCAATGTAAGTTTATGTAAGTCATGCATTTACTTATTTTAACATTTCGACGCTGTACCTCTAAAACGTTGAATATCCGAATTCGCTGTTTTTCTGGAAATTGGAAAACAGTGTACTTTTAATTGATCTGTGTTGTTAAAGTTCACAAGCACTTTTAATGCTGTTTATTGGTTGAATAACCAAATGCAAAATATAAAGGGTGACTAAAAATGATGATTTATGCCAAAAAATAGAGCATCATCATAAAAAATATTGAATTATGTCGTGTTCAAATTGACTACTTACATTAAAAAACGAGTTAAAAAACAGTTAAATAAATCCTTGTAGTATCTGCTGGCTGGATGTTGGCAGTTTCACTCAGTTTATGAGGCACCACAGTTGTAGCAGCTGGTAAGAACATAAGGTCAAGAGTTTCTGGCTTTATTAAGGATATGCATCCTTCTCTGCTTGACCCTCAGACAAGCTCAAGGTCCAAACTGAAGTTGCATCCCAACCTTTCTCACATGCATCTGTGAAAACTAGTTATTTTGTGCCACAGCGGCCTGTTGTCAGCCGTGTATCTGCCTGTATTGAAAATCGCACCCTCCAGCTATCATTAGCTATATCCATGCACAGCACATGGCACTGACAGCCTCTAGGATTCAGATCGGTGCATTTATTGGATGCCAAGTCAGTGAGATTCATGCGGTTATGAGTCCGTGTCCCAGAGCCTGCTGCTGAATTGCTTAGCACGCCGGGAAATCTGTTTTTTTTAAAAATATGAAGCTTGGGATCGTAATTTTATGACAGCAAATTTCGAAATGTATGATGTGAACTTGAAATTATATGTCTGAGAACCTGTCCTTTTATGCATGCATTTCTATAAAACAACTCCTCAAAGCTGCTTGAGAACACAGAACACAAGTGACTGTAAAAAAAAAGTCTTGACAGAATATCAACACAGCTGCTGTCTGCTTTGGCCAGGAGGCAGAATAGAGATCATTGTAAAGGTCACCGATTATATCGGGCCAGGTCTAGTGTCACATTAAAGAAATCCAACTGTGGGCTGTGTTGTAACACCATGTAACCCTGCAACCCAGCGTTAGTGTCAGAAAAGGCAAGTCTTGTGAGAAAGGCGACAGGTTTGGGCACAGTTAAAGCAGACAGATGGTGATGGTGACAGTGGTCATTTCTCTGATTGGCTGCTGGGTTTCAAGGTCACTGTTTAATGGCTGGAAACCGCATCAGACCCAACAGGAAAATGGGTATGTGGGAAGAGAGCGTCAATGTCTGTCAGAGACATTATTAACACAGAAGTCATTAGCAGGGTTATGGAGAATGCAACACTTAAGTGGATATATGTGAGGTGGTTATTTAAATGTTACAGTATGTGTTGGCGTGGAGAAGGGCTAATATTTTATTTGCTTGCTTGTTTAATATAAATTAGAAACTCTCCTTCGGAAATAAAACTGTTGCTTTGGATGATCAACACTGTCAGTCATGTTAGATCTGGTGAAATACTTTAGTGCCTCATCATTTCCCAGCACCATATGTTCTGGATACGAAGGCCCACATGTCCAACAGCGACCTGTAGAGAGCTTCTACAAAACAGCTATTATATCCAATATGCTTTGCAGACATGTTTGAAAACATTTCATACATTTTGAAACCTTCGAATAAACAAAATGTTGAATCAAATTGTGGACTTGGGATGAATTTTTTTATGAATGAATTGCACCTGGCGCAAATGCCATTTATTTAAAAGTAAATGTTAGCTAATTCAGGTTGTTGTTACAGTCTAAAAACGTTTGTGTTAAAAACAACACATCTCTGGGTTATTTCTAGGACAACATATTTTGTATTACTTTGCACAAAATCAACAAAAATGTGTTAAAATAACACATAATGTGTTAATAGCATAACACAAACAATTTGTTAATATTATTAACACATTGGAATTGTACACACAACTTAAAATTTCTCGCATAACTTACTCAACCTCATGCCTTATCAGATATATAATTTATGCATTCCTTTCTGCAGATGAACGCAAACCAACAATTTTGTATTAAAATGTAATTTGTTATCTTTTCATATGGCGCTCATAAAGGTGAAGCTCCAAAAAGCACATACAGATCAGGGCGCAGGCTATAGATTCACAAATGGTGGTATTTTGGTACAGTAACTATACATTTTTGTGGTTTTCACATCTTATGACTCAAACTGTATGCTTTGCATATTATACTCTTGTTCTAATATCATTTTCCCTCCTAACTTCTCTTTGATTTTAAACACCATGTATCATAATATCCTGACTGAGTGTGCTGTAGTCTCAGGATAAGTTTCCAATATTTACAATATATATCATGATATCATGTACTGTATTGTATTCTGTATTGTTTGTATTCTATACATTTAATAATTTTTCTTTTTTCATGTAAAGCTGCTTTGAAACAATGCAACAAAGTTAAAAAAAATTATACAATAAATAAACTTGAATTAACTAAATTAAATATGCGTGTTTTATCACGAGACATAAAATAACCAGGGATACCTGAAGTTATCGATGTACCATCATATTTGAATCTAGTGATAAGATCTTCATTTTTCATACAACATACTGTGTGGTTTGCTAAATAAATTCGAAATATGAATCATTTTCTGTATAAAAAAAATCGTTGTAGAAGACATTTAAAAAGTCATTTTGATTATTTTAATGATGTACAGTATGTGCTTTTTAGAGCTTCACCATTTTGAGCACTGTATAAGATAACATGACCGCATTTAAACACAAAACGCTGTGTTGTGTTCAGCTAAGGAAAGGGAATTTTATACAGAAGTGGCTGCTGTATTTTTATAGAGTATATGCTCTTGAGGCCCCTCAGGTTCAATTGAACCATCTGCTTCAACACGGAAAAACTAGAACGAAAGTATTTATTGAAAATCATATTTAGGAACCCATCCTTTAAGTAGCTCTTTCACCAAAGTAGGAATAAAACTCAGGTAAAATCTGTGCTACACACAGCTGTCGTGCAATTTCTCATTTTGCAGACCAGTTCTGAGTGCAAGGCTGTGGAGAATAAGGAAGTCTTTTATGATCTGGCACTTCTTTGCTTGCATAGCATCTTTCCACCACTACAGTCAAAGCACCCGAATCAAGTCTTTACAATGCAGAGCATGTGCCTGACTCCACACATCTGGATATAAGCCTGCTTTTATAACAAAGTCTCAAGGGAATTTGTGATATTGTCATGAACTGTAATCTATTACTTCGTGCCAAGGACACCAATTTCTCCTTGTTTTCGCGTGTCAGTCAGTAGACATTTTTTCATGTCACCCTGGATTCAGTCTAAAGTATTTTAATACACGTTTTTTTTCATATGTAAATATATATCCTGTTTTTGTTATGATTTGACCCTGTGATGTTGGGTTTAGGGGCAGAGTTAGGGAGCCATTTATGGTTGCTTTAACACCATGTGAAACTCTCAATTTTAGCAAAATTCGCTTTTGCGGATGTGATTTTAGGGTTTGGGGTGAGTTAAAGTGTTGGTTACCCAACTCCTAAAATATTTACGCTTCTTTTGATATCAGGTTATAAATATATAAATGTACATACACACGCAGTCTGTGTATTGAAAGTCGTGCTGGTGACGCGAAAAAAAAAGAATATTGGCACAAGTTAATTGATTCCAAATTTCATGCCTACTCCACGAAATGTCCTGAGACTGGGTTGGCTTTTATTGCTCTTCTACATCATTTCATCAACAATTGATGAATAACTCTTGTCATGATCAAACGCAAAAGTAAACAAACAAACAAGCAAACACTTCACAGGCAGGATTATTTGTGCCAGCACTGGTTGGTTAAGAAGGATTGTGGACAGTAACTGAATAAAAACAGGTCTTTGAGCTGGAATACCACACACAGAAGTGGTTGTAGTGAATTGGGCCTGTGCTGAGATCTTTGCTGCCGGCGTTTGGTTTTTAATGAATGTAAATGGAGAAGAAATGGAAGCCATACTTCATTGCTTTATGAATAATTATTGTCAGGGACTGCATT
Source organism: Triplophysa dalaica (assembly GCF_015846415.1). Taxonomy (NCBI): domain Eukaryota; kingdom Metazoa; phylum Chordata; class Actinopteri; order Cypriniformes; family Nemacheilidae; genus Triplophysa; species Triplophysa dalaica. Next base: position 13,351,689 of record NC_079557.1, read on the forward strand.
GTTTGCCATTTTGACGAGCTGTTGCTGTATAATCCATTGAGAGTATAAAGGCCAGCACTGGTTTAGAGCTCTAGCAGATGATGACAGAGATGGACGAATAATGTGGTGCTCAGTGGATGATGCTAGAGCAATATATATTTCTCATAGATTTATGACACAGCCTTGAATGAAAAGAACTGGGAAGTCGAACGACTTCGATGGTTTAAAATATGGAGCAGTTATATGATGCTTTCCTTCTGATGTGGGAAATTGACGTTGATAGCCAATGCGTTATTGTTCCATTTTTAATATACACTTACTGTGCGGTAAGAGCATTGCGTTAACAACGGGGGATCCCAGGGGATTGCACATATCTATGTAAAATGTATAGGATAATGCAATGCAAGTTGCTTTGGATAAAAGCGTTGTCAAATGCATAAATGTAAATGTAAGATTTGTGTTTTTTGTTTGTTTGATTTTCCTGGAATTTTTGTGCCTGTGTTTAATATTCTGTTCTGTTTCTTTGTGTAATTTCTATTTATTGGGGGGTCTGGAGGGGGGGGCTGCATGCTGTGTGTTAGCCTATTATGTAGTGTTTACACTAAGTGATGTGCAATTATTACTTGTACTTGATTTTGTGTGACTGTGTGAAGGGAGCGGTTTGCCATTTGCTGTAAGTCTACAACTAACTAGTCACTTCAGTCCCCTGATTGTTACTATGTTCTTTTTTTTGTGTGTCTGGGTTACCCAATTTGGCAATAAAGCAGCGGATAAAAAAGAAAATAATGTTTGTACATTTATACCCACATCTCTTGCCCGAAATCATTTGGTAATGAACCTGTGCGTCCTTATTTGTACTTCTTTTGTTCCTCACATGGTTGTGAGGTGGTGTAGTGTAGTCGACTATAAATCTGGTTAAATTCTTTATTTGGGCCCTTTAGGCCTTAAAACTTGAAGGCTACTGCCTACTACACTAACATGAACTAATGGCAAGCAATATCGTTTTTCAGTATTTCGTAATCCTTGCTAATGTAAATTATTGTCAGTGCTATTATTAATGTTAGTGCATGGTGCATTAACTAATGTTAACATTAGATTATAATAATATATTAGTAAATGCTCAGATTAACATGACCTAAGAAGGATAAATGCTGTAGAAGTATTGCTCATTGTTAGTTCATGTTAACTAATGTTAACAAATGCAACCTTATTGTAAAGTGTTACCAAAAGTATTAGCAACTTAAAACAAAAATAGTAATAGATCTGATCTGTTTTATCACACTTTCAAATATGATATGATCATTTCATCTCTGCTCCAACACCATCCGTCTGCACTGTAATTCTTCTCAGGAGACTTAAAACCTAAGCCCTATAAATAGGCAGGAAGCGGGGGCCAAATATACCCAATTGTTTAGTGCTGTCACTTCTCTCAACACATTAAAAGAGGGGAAATGCATTTAGACTAGTCTGCCAGGGAAATGCAGAGAAAGCCTGATCTCGACCATAAAGACTCATGGTATTTTAAAAAGTCATCTGAGTGCTCTCAGAGGCAGGTACAAACATGGTGCCTTGACCCTTTGTTCTAGTATGCTCTTATCACCCCGCTCTGATGTTCCCGGGCTGGCCCATGGGCATGACACCAGATGAAATAAAACTCTGTCACCTCCTGCACTTCAGGGCTAGACTATATACAAAGCGTGCATGTAAACAAGAGTCTGCAGGCAAACCTCTTCTGATTCAAGAATACAAATGAACTTTGTGTGCACGACATATTGGGTCAAAATGTAAACACTACCCATGGGAAATAGGACAACATGGAGACATTCTATACATGTGTGTCTGTAGTAGAAGAAATAACCCCCCAACAGGGGGACAGAGTAAAAGATGGAAATTTGTTGGAGAGTGATGTGACCCTCAGTCTATATAAAGCAAGTTTTCAGAGCACTAATTCTAAAAATCCTGTGAGAATCACTTCAAAGAGCGCATGAGTCAGAGGAACGCTGTGTCTCGTTCCAATACTGTTAGAAACCAAGAGAAGATATTCTCCTCAGACAAGCAGATGTTCAAGGCCTCACTGCTACAGTCTGAACAGTCTCCACTCAGTGATTTTTCACAAAATACAGACGGAGAAAATGTTGATTAAATGTGTAAAGGAAGGTACTTGGATCTTGGAGACCTGCTTGATTCAAGAATGCAAAAATAGTCTCAAATCGAGTGTCCACCTCTCAACATGAGAGCAGTTACATTTACATTTATTCATTTGGCAGGCGCTTTTATCCAAAGCGACTTACAAGTAGGGTGCAGTGGGCAGCTATCACTGCAGAGCAATCAGGGGTAAGGTGCCTTGGTCAAGGGCACTTCAGTCATTTGCTGGTGGAACTGAGAATTGAACCAGCGCCCTTCTAGCTACGAGTCGAACTCTCTAACCACTAGACCACAACATTATAGTGGTTAACTGACAGTTAGCATACCTGATTTTTTTTTTAAAAATGCCCCAGTCATTCACATACAGTATACTACATATTTATGATACCAATAGCCGATTATTCAGAGTGATATTTGTAAATACAGATTCTGAAGATAAAATTCATATTTCCTAACTTTCTGAATATTATTAATTCATATAATAATACTAATATTAAACATCAAAGTGATGATGTTTCTTCGAATGTACAATATACAGAGCACAAATGAATAGTGTAGAAAGGTTCATTAAAAGGAAGGAAGGAGTCGGGAACCGGAAGACATTTTAAACATTTAATAAAGTAATATAACAGCCGGCGGCCCCTCACGGACGACCGCCGGCGAACAAAACATAAATATAAATACAAATACAACCATAACACAAGTTCGGGCCCGGTCCTCTCTCTTCGACGGTCCGGTCGCTCGTTCCTTTTATATGCTCCCTATCTCCTACGTGATTCGAGCCCGGTGTGCACTCGAACCACGGTCTCGCCCCGCCTTCTCTACTACAAATAGCATTTTACTGTCCTCATTTCACAGGATATATCGACCCTGATCAACAGCTGATAGCCAACAAGGAGAAAATTTTCTTTAAGAAGAAAATAAGTCTTGTTTTTAGACAAAAAATATAAAATTTCAGTGGATACTTGCTTACAACGAGCAAAAAAATCTGCCTATGGGGTAAGAAAAATAATCTTGAATAAGGTTTACATTTTTCTTAGTTACTTAATTCAAGATTAATTTCCTCACCCCACTGGCAGATTGTTTTGCTTGTTTCAAGCACAAATTCACTGGAATGTCATATTTTTCATTCAAGTCATTTTGCTCATCAAGAAAAAAATATATATTTGTATTGGAAAACAAGACAAAAAAACTAAGTAAGAAAGCCATATTTTCCAGTATAATGTTCAATTTTTGTTTATATATAACAGATGACACTCACACATTATGAGTAGTACACATGGCATTTTAAAAAAGCAAGAAAAGCAAGAAAAAAAATCACAACGACATCATACTTGCCATACTTTAGATAATCACTGAATATCAGCTGGCGTGTAAATGTTATATTTATATGCTTTTAGCTCTCCTCTATATGACAAGCGTTCTCTCCACCAGGTCCTGCAACATGTGATGATCAATTAAAAGACACACCATAAAAAGCAAACACGAGCATCTTCGAAACAAATGACATGACAGCGGTTCTTCCAAATAAATCACAATCCTGTAAATCAAGACAATTTTTGCCTTGAAACACAAACAGTCGGTACAGTACACCATGTGCCATCCAGACACATATGTAAACTGGCGTCAGTTCAGTATGGCAAAGGATGCCACTCACACATACCACAGGACTGTGGTCATAACTAATTCTGTCCTGAGTTAGCAGCACCATTAACAGTCTCAACATTGACCTGCTTAGAGCGCCGTCTCATAATGTGACAGCCGAGCACATGCGGCGGCCGCTCTGACCATCCGAGCGTCTGTGCACCTTCCAAACACTCGTCTCCCGTCTAGAATGTCACTAATGCTAATAAAGGAGAAGACCCTCAGCAGGGAGCAAGGATTGTCTTGAACTGACCTCAGGTCAGATTCATGGCAGCTATGAACACAATGCACAGACTCCAAGCTAATGTTAGCTCTCATAGGGGAGACGCATCTCTGTGGTCGCTCCGCTTCTCTGGCTGCCTTTTTTTTGCATAATCTTTGCATATATATATATATATATTTATCTCTGTGTGTGTAGTCTGTTCCTTTTCATTTTGTTTCCGTTTGTGTGGGCTTTGAGTTTCAGCTGAATGTGTAACCAATGCTATGCTGTTCAGTGGAACCAATTGCAGTAAAGGCCTTAAGACATCAAAGCAAATGGTTATTTACTCATGGCAAATAAAACATTACCGTGCAGCACAAAGAAAACAACTTTTCCTTTATGTTAGCAAGGAGCATGAGAAAGCTGGATTGCTAGATGTTGAGATAATGCCATACATAGAGCATTTCAGAAAGTCGACGTTATGAAAAATTATTGTAGTATCACCCAAATTTATCTGTATAGGTCAAGTTGGTCAAAATGCAAAGTTAATAGCCAGATAAACAAACTGTAACACCCCAGAAATAACGGTATATGCTAATGTTAGCGTTATATGCACTAGCTAAACACGGACATAAGGTACGAAAATATTTCTTGAAATATATACAGTTTGTATTAGCCCCTCTTTAAGGATAGTCGTTTCACATACCCTGCAGTGAACGCCCCAATATTATTAAAGCAATCTTCTGTGAAATGACTCGCGCACAGTTAAACCCTGGGGTTATACTCCTTTTGGTATCGTTTGAAAAATGATTGTAACCATTTTTCCCTCAGACGTTCTTCCTTTGGTAGTTGAAATAAGACGGACTTAGTTTCACACCGTAGAACACAGACTCTAGACATGATACACACGCATCACGAACGAGCGACAGTGTTTGGGGGAGGAGAGATAAGTTTTCGTGTCAGTCACAGCAAAACGTAGGCGGGGACTATGAATAGTGACGTAGATATGCGGGTGCACTAGTTCACGTCTCGTTTATGTGATTCAGAGTCGACTCCCATTTTTACAAGCAAATAACTTTGTTATTTATTCACATTCGGACTTACAACTTGGCAGACAGCTTACTTTCAAACACAGCAACTTAACAGACTGCATAATATGTAATTTTCATGATCTCATGCTACCTACTCTTTTACAAAAGAAAACAATGTGTAATGCTGCCTGTAGTGTTTTTAGGTCATTGTTTTATGGATGACCATATGTGTTTGTTGTCTGACAACCTTTGCTAGTGTTGAGCTGATTTGAGACATGAATGAAGTGTTTTGATGGTTTTAGTGCATTTTGAATGTGGAAATGAACTCCTGTGCCAAGCTTGAGATAGGTTATGAGAACTGTTTAAAGAGTTTTGCAAAAGTCATCGAAGTATTAAGAAATGTGTCCTAGCGATTGCAAAACTCTGTAAAGGTGTATCACATCTACAGAGACTTTAAACAGCTCCTATTTCCCTTTTCCCAGTTAGTCATCCCAGTGGACAACTCATTTGCAACTCACATCTAAACAAACTTCCACATATAGTACAACACCAAATAAAAGAAGTAAGTAAACAAGGTATTCTGCAGTTGTAGAGTTGCTCTAAAAAGCAAAATGGAGAATCAATTTCTAAGGTCAGGATGAATAACGGCTAAGACTGCCTTTAATATGAGACAAGAGCTCTGCAGGATACTCTCAATCAGCTAGAATCCCCTGATACTCTCTATCTCGACAACAAACCAAAACAAACACAAGGTGATATACTGTGGTGTGCGTGCAAATGTCCCTTTGTGAATTAATTGCGTAAAATAAAAATCTTATCACATGAAATTGTATATTAAATGTCTATAAAGCTAAAATCTCTGAACAGATGTAACCCTGAAAATAACCTCAAGCTAAACTTGGAATGTGCCACATGCTAAATAAACATTATTATATAAGATGTTAGGGATAATAATATTTCTCTTGTCAAGACAGGTTTATATTTCAAAATAGTTTTTTGGTCATATGTTTCTTAGTGTGGTAAAAATAGTAGCAGTTATAGCTGTGGAAATGAAAACCTGCAATTTAGAAAGTAAACATATAGTGCTGTCGGGTGGGGAAGATGGTCTTTAACAAAATTCGGTAAACATGTGGTAACAAAAACAGTGCATTGTAAATTAAAAAAGGCAGTCAGCAGTAACATTTACAATATTCTTCAAATTAAAAGAAATGCTTACACCCGAATGAAATTCGCCCTCATGTTATTCCAAACCTGTATGACTCCTTTCTTCCGCAGAACACAAAAGATGATATTTTAAAGAACGCTCGTAACCCAACAACACTCCACCCCATTGACCTCCATTGTATGGACACAAAACCAATGATACATTTCTCAAAATATCTTCTATTGTGTTCCACAATAAGAAAAGTCATATACAAGTTTTGAACGACATACGGTTGATTAAAAGTTGACAGAATATTGATTTTTTGGGTGCACAACCACTTTAGGAGCCCCAAAGAAACAATAGCATAAAAGTTCATTTTCAAATGAGCAAAGCATCTGTGCAAGATCCAATAATAAGCCGGTTCAATTTAAAGTCCCACCAGTAATCGTACCCTAGTAGTACACAAGGATCATCAAACATTTCTCATCTAATTTATTTAAACCAAATTATCTGAGCTATTATCTTATACTCTTATGAGGACAACAACTGCCAATGTGACCGTTATCACATTTACCAAAAACCCATTTAGCTCCTTTTAGCAACATCACAACAAATAAGATTGTCAAATCATAAAATATCATCAAGTTTTGCACGTTTGAGTAATTTTCTCCAAAACCCAGTATGTGAAAACAAGGCTAAATTCCAAAATGAAATTATGAGATTATGAGCATCAAAGTTTGATTTCAACTATTGATTTCACTGTACTTTCAATCTTTGACACAGCCTGTCTCAGTCAATATTAAAGATATCATGATTATATTTTCACATAATGTTCTTTACATTTTGTGATATGCCTCCGAAAACAACTTCAGGTGAGACTTCACACACATAGTCATTCCTTATATCATACATGCAAACAAGTCGCTTTTCGGCGAAAAAAAAGGTAATTTATGTGAATCGTGTAAATCCAAAGTTTTTTCCGTCTAAGGGATCTATTCTCAAGCATCTGAATCCAACCAGAATCAAGATAAGAGCAATGTCTTTTTTGGTCCTTGGCCAGCCAGAATCACAAATCTTAAATCAAAAAATCTGTCATTTTTGCGACCGCGAAATGCATTGCTGATAGGGACGCAAATGCTGCGTCCGAAATCGCCTACTTCTATATATAGAAGGTGAAAATGAGTATAAGTCATGAGTATTATGTCCCAAACCTCAGTATGCAAAAAACAGTATAGGCGAGAAGTACCCAGATGGTCTACTACTTCCGCTTAGATTCGTGAGTGTGTATCGGACAATTTTCCATCCCATGATGCCACGGGAGCTTTTAAAAAGTAAATCAAATAAATATAGCGGAAAACTTTAAGGCGGACGTCTGTTTTCAATTTGAGTGCCAAAAAATACATTTTCAGTTTCAGTCGCAGAAGCTTTAGTTTACAGATGATGTTTAATTATTAGTTTAGAGACCAATCAATTCGCTCGGATTACTTTTGTATTGCTTGTATCTGCTTTTAAACCTTTCTTTTTTATGAAAGCTCTTAATAGCTCTTTTGTGAGCTCTTATAACTCAAATCAATCAGGTCCTGCACTTAATCTCTCTTAATAATTCTCTTAACATCCGTCCCACACTTTATATGTTTTAAAACTAAAACCTCAAACGTGCAAGCGCTTTGCTTCCGATGGACACGTATCCTTTGTATTAGGAAAGACTAGAAATGTAGACAAATCAAGATCATTTTAGTCATTCGTGTTTCTTCATGTTATAATCATGTTTAATTATGACTTGGAGGATTGGGATTGTGAGACGAGGTGAATGTATTTATTTTTTATGAAAATCTCAAATTCAACCAAAGTAGCTCAAAATTATTGTCATGTTAGCTGCTGCTCCATAGGTGTCATGTGGTGCTCTTAAAAAGCATGTGCAGGCAAAAATATTTTAATATATTGCAATAAATACTGTACTGTGGACCTCATACCGAGGTATTATTGTACAGTGAGATTTTTATATTGTTACATTCCTATCCAGTGGATTTTATTTTAGGATACTACTGAAATGGATACTTGCATTTAAATAAGATGAACTGACAGTTTTCGAGATGTACAATATACATTTTCCAACCCAATACAATATAGTGCACATGCACTAAGAGAACGTGCCTTTAGAAACAGCCGTCAGCTTTTCCACAACAAAAGAGCACTGTCAGAGTAAAGAGGATGAAAGCTAAGCTTCTCACAGATTTTTTATCCACCCACCATATTCATTTTAATTCTCAAACAATAAAACACAAGATCCAGAAACTCTCTGAATGTCATATAACAAGGCACTTCACTATAAAATGACATTTCTGATTTAAATTCTTCCATGCTTCACAAATTTCTGTCACATACATCGATGAATCAAAATTAACACCGACACCTTCTGCACAAAAAAAAATCTGTCATTAAAAGATCAGAATTAATTAAAGTTATTTGTTTGGCTCTTTAAACCAGTAAATAGTCATTCTCCTCAAACATCATGTGTTTTGGTATGAGAAACATTCAAGCATTTAAAAAACTGGACATATAGTTCTTTCATGCAGAGGAATGCTAAGCCCATTTAATTTAATGGGAAAGAAAGTACAAAAGACTTTCTGTGCTGCAGGGGAGCAGATGGAGATGTAGAGAATTGGGAAAATCAAACAGCAGCTCTGGTGTGACCGTGTGTGCCGTACAGTAACAAAAGCAGCGTGTTGCTCAGTCTCCTACGATCACGGTAATGATAGATGGATTTATAATGAGGCCTTCAGGGAAATAATTGAAGATTTCTATTCTGAGCAAGACAAAAACTGAACAATTCAAAGTATGCTGATAAAAATGGCAAATAAAACGGTATTGAAAAGAGGGACCCAAACACTCCTTGATGAGCCATAGGAACTAAAAATCGATAATTTATTAAAAAGTATAAAGTCACAGGTGACGAGCATTGATAGGCATGAAAATTGAGTTAGCCTAACTCATAAAGAACGTAGGTGTGAATTGTTTTGACAATACACCCAAAATGAAAATTGTGTCATCATTCACTACCCTGATGAACACAGAGAAAGATATTTGGAAGAATGCTTGTAAACGAATAGTTCTTGTCCACCACTGACTACCATAGGCAAACTTGCTTTAGTTTACACATGTCTTTGTTCTGCAGAAGAAAATATTTTGAAGAATTTTATGACAGCAAGCAGTTCTAGGGCATTTTTAACTACCTTTGTCATTTTTCCTACTGCGGTAGTCTTTGGGTGTTGTGGGCTGTAGCAGGTTTACATGAATTTTACTCTATAGACCTATTTTAGGGTTTCCTTCTGTTACTGACGTGACATCTCTGACAGGATCTTTGACCGTAGTCGAAAGCTCAAAAGCAAAGGGACTTTGTCAGGTTTCCTTCAGAGCTCAAATCAGACTTCTGCCTGACTGTTCAATGTCTCTAAAACTCAGAGCTTCGCGTCTGATGACTGAACAGTCATCACGTTGTGCTCTCTCAGTGCCTGAAAAAAAACAAGCAGCAGGAGTCCTATAGCTTGCTATAAGCCGCACATATGGTTGTCTAAGTATGTCATTAGAGAAGCTTCAAGATAGGATGGGATGGGGACTGGAAGCCTTAGCAAACACATTGATTTACTGTCAAGAATTTAGTATAATCTATACTATATATTATATTACAGTATTTGTTAATCTTTTTTTGTTAGATTTTAGTGTGATTGTTTCGTATACATCTTTCTGAAAATGATGCAAAGCTAGGCCTACACCTGTGTTATGTTGTGTCTTTGTGGTTAATGTCAGTTTGTGAACTGCACATATGCTGTATGTCTCTACAGATTCAATTTACATTGGTTTCTGTACTGGAAATGGGCTTCAAGATGTGGAGAACTGATAACTTGCTTTGGGCCTGAAGCAAACACTTGACTGCATGGGAATAATGCGCTTTGTTCTTCTATTGGATGGTATTTTAGATTTCCCCTGGCCCTCTTTGTAGTCTATCTATGAAGTGTTTAAACAATTTGCCATTAATAAAGGACACACAAAAGCTATCCTTGAGTCACAGCGCTTTTGTCAGCTGAGAAACATTTGGAAGTGACAGAGCTCATGTTTGATTTCAAAGGACAGAGCGACATCTAGTGTTTGATTTGATCAGTGCAGGCCAAGCAGAAGTTACTCATCTCTCATTTAGTTCCCTTTCTGTCGGTCTCTCGACGTTGTGTCGAGAACGACAGATGGGGTTCGCCCTTGAGAACCAATCAACTCTGACTACTATAGAAAAGGCCAATGAAATTTGGCGAATGCAATTTGCATGCCGGGCTCCGCCCCCGGAAATCCGGTTTAAAAGAGGCCGGCGTGCAGCATTCAATTACCTTTTGTTCTTCAGAGCCATCGCTCATGAGTACAACTCAGGATTCAATCCTCTACAACTACACGCTGGTGCTACGACGTGTTACAGCGGATCGTCCCTTCCTGCAGCGACCTTCCCCTGGGCGTCTCGGCGGTTCCGGAGGTGTTAGAGATTTTTTCTAAAAGTCCTTTTCAGGACTGACTGAGCATTATCCAGCGCGGCATGTCCCGCTGTTCTCTTGGGTGCGGCACCCTCATCGAGGAGGGGGATGGACACGATCGCTGCATTAGGTGTCTGGGCGTCCAGCACACTGAAGCAGCGTTCGTTGACACATCTGCCTGCACTGCGGGCAGATTGTCATTCAGAAGTTGCGGTCACGGGTGGCTGTCTTCCTACGGGAACCAGCCACCATTTCGTCTGCTACCCGGGCTGTGACATCTGTGGCTACGGCCCCGATGACCACCCACGTTAGCAGCGTTAGTGATATGGGGAACTCTGCGAACGTAAACCCGCCAGCCAAGTGCTCACGGGCCGATCGCACCCCGATTCGCTCTTCTGAACGTTCCCCAACCGGCGGTGGCATACCGTCCGGATCCTCATGCACACACTCGGAAACGATGTGTGACGTAGATGAGATGTCGCTCGCAGCATCGGAGGGAGACTGGCATCCGACTCTGCCGAATCCAAACTCCACCCCCAGCGGTCGAGTTCAGGAGGAAGCAGAAGTGATGTCATCCGTGCTAACCCGGGGATGCGTGGTTCCCGAGGTCGGTGCGCGGTGCAAACCGCGTCCACCCCGGGTGCCATGTTTTTCCCGGAGGTGCATGAGGAGCTGTGTAAAACTTGGAACGCTCCACTCACGGACCGTTCCAGTGAAACCAGCTCTGGCTCCCTTACTTCCCTCGATGGTGAGGCAGCCAAGGACTGCGTCGAGATCCCCCGGGTGGAACGTCCGCCCGCGGTGCACCTGTGCCGCGGACGGCTACCGCCTGGGGGGGATCGACCACTCCTACCGTCCAAAGCACGTAAGACTTCGGCATCACTGGTGTCGAAAGCTTGCGATGTTGCGGGCCAGGCTGCCTCCTCTCTCTATGCCTTGGCCATCCGGCAGGTCCGCCAGGCCAGGGCGTTGAGAGGGCTCCACGAGGGTAAGGCCGACCCGGGTATAATGCAGGATCTCCGTGCCACCGCTGACAGCGCTCTACGGGCGACTAAGGCGGCGGCACGGGCCCTGGGTCGGACGATGTCCACGGTAGTGGTCCAGGAGAGACACCCCCGGCTATACCTTGTGCAGAAGAGTGACAGCAAGGAAGTCCGCTTTCTTGATGCACTCATCTCGCAGGGTGGGTTGTTGGTAACACCGTCGAGGACTGCGCTCAGCAGTTTTTTGACGGCGAAGCAGACAGTGGCAATTAACCACATTTTTTTCACGCCGCGACTCGGCCGCCTACAGGCCTCCGAGATCTCACGTGACGTCTGCTTCCCTGCAACCCAGGACCCTTTCGACATCGGCTCCGGTTCCTGTGCCCCCACAGGCGGCACCCCGGAAGCAGAGGTCGAGGGGGAAACCTCCACCCCGTCAGCAACCTCCTCGCGAGAAGGGACACTGACGGGAAGACCCCAGGGAGAACAACATCGGGCCCGAACCTTCACAGCCACGGCTCTGATCGGTCGGTACGGGACGACTCCTGCCCCGTCACCAAAGCCGGGCCCTTGTTAGGGCTTGGCGCCCACTTACTCACTGAGTTTTCTGTTCTCCCCGGGTTTACTTGCAGCCGATCGCACACTCCACTGGACTGTGCTCGGCGAACCGACCTCACACCCTGGCGAGGCGTGAGGTCGTACACATACGACAGCCGTCACCACTCTCAAACCGACAGTGCGTGCCGTTGTCCCGCCAGGCAGGTAAGTAGGCGGAGCAAACCTTCCCTCCGGGGACTCCCCACGACATGGTTAGCTCCGCCAGCCGACGAACCACCCCCCGTGGGAATGATGAAGCAGACCGTCCCCTTGGTCACCCTGTCACAGTCCCTGGGAGCTCGAGAGCTGCCCACACTGTCTCGCTGGCTAATGAGGGCGGTCCGTCTTGGTTACTCGATCCAGTTCGCCAGAGACTCACCCAAGTTTCGGGGCATCATCTCTCCCTCTGTCAGAGGCAGGGACGCATCCGTACTTCGGGTAGAGGTCACCACCCTTCTGGCAAAACAGGCATCGAGTTCGTCCCTCAAAACCAAGATGTTCAGTGGGTCACCACCCGCACTTCATCGTTCCCAAGAAAGACGGCGGGTTGCCCCCAAAGGCTGCGTACCCTGAACAGAGCACCTTCACAAGCTGCCATTCAGGGTGCTCACACAGAGGCGCGTCCTGACATCTATGAGGTGTCAGGATTGGTTCGTGGCAATCGACCTGAAGGACGCTTACTTTCATGTCTCGATCCTCCTCGACACCGGCCGTTCCCACGGTTCGCGTGCGAGAGGCGGGCATATCAGTACAGAGTCCTCCCTTTCGGTCTGTCCCTGACCGCCCTTTCTCCCTGAGAGGAGGAAGGCGAGCGGGTACTAAACTATCTCAGCGACTGGCCTATCTTGGCACACTCGCGAGATCTGTTATGTACACAAAGGGACCTGGTGCTCCGGCACCTAGGTCGATTGGGACTCCAGGTCAACCAAGAGAGGGGCAAGCTCTCCCCAGTGCAGAGCATCCTCTTTCTCGGTATGGAACTCAACTCTGTCACCATGTCGGCACACCTGTCCGCAGTTGTGCCCAACCAGTGTTGAACTGTCTGAAATGAACATTTTAGGCAGACAGCGGTCCCCCTGAAACAATTCAGAGGCTCCTGGGACACATGGCATCCTCGCGGGTTAATACCCCTCGAGTTGATGCACATGACACCGCTCCAACACTGGTTTCAGAGTCGAGTTCCGAGGAGAGCGTGGCACACCGGCAGCAGGCGCATGGTGATGCCGCCCTGCTGCCGACGCACCATAACCCCTAGTCTTTATGACTTTTTCGACGGACTCAGGTCCCTCTGAGCAGGTTATGAGGCAGGTCGTGGTGACGACTGAAGTCTCCCTGCAGGGGTGCGGTGTAGTGTGCAACGGGCACGCAGGTGGGGTGTTGGACGAACCCCCGCCTGCACTGGCATATCAATTGCCAAGAGTTGTGGGCTATGCTACTTGCACTGAGCAGGCTACGGCCTCTCGTGCGAGACATGCACGTGCTGTTCCGAGGACAGCACTATAGCTGTAGCGAATACAGATCGTCAGGGTGGCGTTCGCACACAGCAGCTAAACACAACTTGCTCGACGCCTCCTCCGGTGGAGTCAACAGGTGACTCGTTCCCTGCAGGCCACACACCCCGGGCAAACTGAACTAGACAGCCGACGTGCTTTCTCGCCAGTTTATGCCTCGTGGATAGTGGCGACTCCACCCCCGTGCAGTCCAGCTCATTTGGAGGCTGTTCGGGTAGGCCCAGGTAAAACCTGTTCACCTCCCGTAACACCACCATTTGCCCGCTTGATAGTCCCTGCCCTCGGCACGGATATCCTTGCGCACAGCTGGCCGCGGGATGGGCGGAAGCACACCTTCCCCCCCCCAGGAGCCTTCTTGTACAGACTCTGTGCAAGGTCAGGGAGCAGGAGCACCAAGTGTTATTGGTTACACCACACCGGTCTAACCGCACTTGGCCTCAGAGCCGATGCTCTGGACAGCGACTCCCCCTGAACCATTCCCCTGAGAGAGGACCTGCTCTCTCAGGGGAAGGACACGTTCTGGCATCCCAGATCAGACCTCTGGAACACCCATGTCTGGTCTCTAGACGGGACGAGAAGATCCTAAGATGGCTACTCCCCCTATACGGCTGAGACCATCACCCAGGCTAGGGCCCCATCTACTAGGCGGTTACACGCCTCTAGACGGTGCCTCTTCTCGTCCTGGTGTCTTTCTCAACGAGAAAGACCCACTGAGGTGCTTGATCAGGATTGTGTTCCCCTTCTCACGAGACTGGAGACTAACATCTCCCTTCCACACTGAAAGTGTATGTAGTCGCTATTGCCACTCATCACGACTCAGTCGGTGGAAAGTTTCTAGGGCAACACGACCTGGTCACCAGGTTCCTAAGTAGCGAGAGGGCGGAATCCGCCTCATCTCCGCTCCATACCCTCTTGGGACCCTAAGTGGTCCTGGGGAGCCTCAGGGCCCCCCAAAGAGCCCCTCGGAGGTTCCGATCTTCCTCATAGAGTAAGACGGCCCTCCTGACGGCGCTCACTTCCTTCAAGAGGGTAGGGGACCACCGAGCATCCTCCGTGTCCCTGGATTGCCTTAAACTCGGCCCTGGAAACTCTCACGTTATCTTGAGACCCAGGCCCGGATGCGTGCCCAAGAAGTTCCCACTACTCCCTCCGGGGCCAAGTGGTGAACTTGCAGGCGCTCCCCATAGGGGAGAAAGACCCAACCCCACTAGTGTTGTGTCCAGTACGTACTGGACCGCACGCAGAGCTCTGAAGCTCTGACCAGCTCCGTGTCTGTTGGAGGACAGCAGAAGGGGAAGGCTGTCTCCAAACAGAGGCTGGCGCACTGGGTCGTGGACGCCGTTACGACGGCATTCCGATCTCAGAATCTCCCATGCCCATTGGCAGTGAGGGCTCACTCCACACGGAGTTTAGCCACCTCCTGGACACTGGTAGAAGCGCCTCTCTAGCAGACATCTGTAGAGCTGCGGGTTGGGCTATGCCCAAACACCTTCGCAAGGGTTAACAACCTTCGCGTAAACCCGGTGTCAGCCCACGTCCTGCGTGGCGACATGTAGGACTGGCATCCGGGGGGGCGTATGCCTGCGAAAGCACCTTTCCACCCTCTAACAGGTTGGGTCAGTGTGCTATTTACCTTTTCTTCTTACCCGAACACATCGCTAAGAAACTGGTACCTCACCAGCCTCCCTTCTTACCCAGACACTGGTTAAGAATAGGCATTCCATCCATCACCAAACAAGCACCCCCTGGGGGCTGGCTGGGCAGAGCAGCCTTCCCCCTTAGGCCGGGATACCATGTGAGCTATCACAGATAGCTCTAACCGGACCTAGTGCTACCGGACGTCTGTAACACCCCCTCCGTGGGCTGTTCCGTCTGATGTATCCTCATGAGAATGGTTCCCACTCCTGGTAACCCATGAGCTTCCCCAGGTGGGCCTCCACCTCGCGGTTAACTACTCAGTCCGCACGTTCCATGCGTTCTCCTCCAAGGACGAGACCATACCTATATCCACCACATTCCTCCCCACGGGTAGGAGGTGGCCTCTGTAGCGCTTCCCTGATTAAGAGTCGCGCTTACCCGGTGTAAACTGATCTGGACGGCCTCTCGCCTATAGAGAGCTAAGGCCCCGTCCGTGAAAGTTACCGGTCAGGGCTGTACCCATCTTTCTCCAAGAAAGCTCTGGAAACCCCCCGACCACCACACTGGAAGGTTACAGTCTCACGAAAGCTTCGAGATGACACGCCCAGGCTTGTTACCGTCGCTTCGCTAGAGATTGTGACGCGATACAGCGTTGTGGCGTTTTCCATAGGCAACCCCATCTGTCGTTCTCGACACAACGTCGAGAGACCGACAGAAAGGGAACGTCTTGGTTACGTATGTAACCTCAGTTCCCTGATGGAGGGAACGAGACGTTGTGTCCCTTATGCCACGAACACGTATCGTATTCTGCTGCAGTTTGAGAGGTCTCAGGCTCTTCAGAACAAAGGTAAGTGAATGCTGCACGCCGGCCTCCTTTTATACCGGATTTCCGGGGGCGGAGCCCGGCATGCAAATTGCATTCGCCAAATTTCATTGGCCTTTTCTATAGTAGTCAGAGTTGATTGGTTCTCAAGGGCGAACCCCATCTGTCGTTCTCGACACAACGTCTCGTTCCCTCCATCAGGGAACTGAGGTTACATACGTAACCAAGACGATTTTCCATTACTCAAAATGACCACAATTGATTGGGAATAAGAATGAGAACTTATTTTAAAAAAATATATTTTCTTTTATTCGTGCTTTGAACACAAATCGAGTCCTTTGTGATGAAATTAAGACTTGCATTGTACGTTATCAGTTTTTTGTTTGTTTGTCTGTTTAGGAGATTGCCAATAAAAGATAGAGAAACTGTGACATAGTCAAGCCCTGACGCAGAATCAAGAAGCTAAAGCTGATCTGTTATGTAATTTTATTGTTGCCCCATTAGTGTAGACCAACAACAAATTATTTCTCATATTATGATATCTGTTGGTGATATGAATATTGTTAAAGACAAATGCAGTAATAGATATATTGAAGAAGTCTAAAAGCAAAATGTTATTCCATATTCAACAGTATATTGGTCTTCCAGATTTGAATATATCAAGTGGAAAAAAATATGGGTGATTATAACAAATACATTTTGTAAAAAGCATAAAGTTAAGAGGTATCCTTTAAAATATTACACAGAATGTATCCTGTTGAAATATTGTTTGAATGTTTCAAATTAGATCTGGAGAACTCTTGCGACTTTTGTGGTGTAACAAAATAATGAAATCTTTACTTAGATTGTATATATTCAAAAATGTTTTGTTTTGACGTGTCTAGTTTTTGTTCAAGATTATTTACAACCTTAGTAGAAATTGAACTTTATGATGTCATCTTTATTTTGTACAAGATACAATTGATTCTAAAATTACATTTTACTTGGTAAATATCACATTCACGTGAAAAA
Source organism: Triplophysa dalaica (assembly GCF_015846415.1). Classification (NCBI taxonomy): domain Eukaryota; kingdom Metazoa; phylum Chordata; class Actinopteri; order Cypriniformes; family Nemacheilidae; genus Triplophysa; species Triplophysa dalaica. The sequence goes on from NC_079557.1 coordinate 13,368,911, forward strand.
ATGGGCTGAAGCTAAGCCAGATTTTTTACATTTTGTAAGAGAAATTTAACAATATGGACAAACTTTAAGCAATATAAAAAAACAAAAAAGCAAAAAGACTTACGAAGCATTATGTAATTTTAATTGATGAACCTAATGTTTTTTTTACCCCTGACATAAATTGTACTTTTCTTTCTTAATTATACCCGAAGTTATATTTATGTAATGGTTATTTTATTTTGTTTTTATGAGTTGTGTATGTTTTTTCCCTTTTTTTAAATATAATTATAATAAAAAAAAAAAAAAGCTGATCTATCCATCATTCACAAGCAAATCAGCAGGGGCTCATTTAACTCCTTGTTATGCTTCAGAACGTAGAAGCACAGCCACAAGCAGCAACACTGATTTGAGTTAAACTACTGTTGTGCTACAGTATACAACAGATCTGTCATAATAAAACAATACAAGTTCAATGTGTTATACTTTTTATTCAAAGAAATCACTGCAAAGAAGTTTTGTCTGTTCACAAGTATCTTAAAACACATTTACTTGACAAGGAAGATTACCGGAGATTTATGTCTTGTTTTATGAAATGAATATAAAATAATGAATATAATATGATGTGACAGTTTATGATAAAAAACTGACAATAGTTAAGAAAAAACGAATTATTTTTCTTAAGATTATTTTTTGCTTGTTTTAAATATAAACGTACTCTCATAAAAATAGAAAAGTGATCAGGTCAATTTCCTTATCATGTAAAAGTATCTTGATATAAGAATTGTTAATCATTTGTACTGGAAAACAAGACAAAATGCTCAGTAAGAATTAAAATTTGTAAAATAAAAGGTGTAAAATTTAAGATTATGATTTTATTAAGATTATTAATACAAATTTTTATGAATATTTAAGATGAGTGAAGCTATTATGTTATTTATTATGCTACAAGGTTTAATTCACATAAATATATTTTAATGTTCCATATCTACACTGTGCTTTAGACTTTTACTTCATATTCCACCATTCATCATTTAGCTTGTAATCATTTACTTCACTTGTATCTACTTTGACCTATGAAAATATTAATCAGGTTAATCCTATTTTTGGCTTCGACTTCTTGTGATGAAAAATTGTGCCATTAAGCTCTGCTACATCAGTGCTGATTCCAAAATTAAACACAAATAATATAAAAAACTAATAAAGGGTTAATAATCCTTTAAATGTAACCCAACATGTAGCCCAGTAGGTGGCACAAAGACCTCAGTTTTCACTGTAATCTTTCAGCGAGCAGAAAATGATGAGCTTCAAGAGTTATGCTTATTTATAAACAAGGTGCATCATGTGCTATCTCAAAAATATTATATACAGACATTAAAGCAATACAGAATGAGAGATTGTAAGATGTTAATAACAGTCATTACTTCAAAATAACTTATTTGTATTTTTTGTCTTGTGTTAAGTTAAAACATCTAAACAAGATGAATGTACGCCTACTTTCAGAAGCACAATTGAATAAGATACAAGAAACTAATGCAAAATGTTTTGTATTGATCACAGAGACACATTGTCCAGATACTGGAGTGACAAATGCTCTTCATAATGAACGTCCATCAATTGAAACATGTGTAGATGAGTTTGGTTATTTTAGTTTGTTAACAGCAGCAGTTTATCACTGCAAGATTGAAACTTTATATTTACATCTGCTCTGGTGACAGGACGTTTGTTGACTGAGCAAAGAGCTTTGAAATCAGCATTGGACACAGTTTTGATTTAGTTCCTATCTCAACCGTGATAAGGTTATGCATCTATAAGCACAAGCAAAAATCCAGTTTTCCAGGAACAACCCTGCATGTAAACCCCTGATAACAGTATGCATGCTATCTTGAGAGTGTGCATGAACTGGATCAAACGCAATAATATTTGATCAATTTGACTTTTGCCAAAGCATTCATTTCTAAATGCACTGCTGAAACACTCTGTGCCAAACGAGAAGCCAAAACTGAATTACAAACTGTATTCAAACCGTTTCATATTAAAGCAGTAAGCACCAAGAAGCAGTGAGTTACAGTGCATTTTATAACAGCTAAGGGCATTGTGGCGAAACGGAGTATCCTAAAATGATGTTTAGGCTACGTGGTGCGATCAGCCGTTATAAATCGGGGTATTTTATAACAGCTTGGAACTTCGCTCAGCCAATCAGAATCAAGGACCAGAACTGGCCGTTTTATACAGGTCTATATTAACCGTTTCATCGGACACGCGTGCACCTGACCCCCAGATAACTTCCGGTTTGTGTTTGGCTAGTGTTGAACTATTTATATTTTATTAACTTGTAATAATTGTATTAGATAAACAATTCGTTGAATTTTGTTGTTTGTTAATTTTATGAAATAAACAATTTGTTGAATGGGTCCTTTAGTTCGGTCATTGACATCTAGAGGCTGAGCTTAGTATAGCAGCCTAAATTCAAAATATTGGAGAGACAATTTTAGCCAAGTAACAGTTCTTCTCTGTTTCTTTTGATTATTATCAGCCCTCTTTAGTTTGTGGATGTGTACCGGAGTCTTAAGTCTTCATACATAGTTGGTCAATTTGATTGAATTTGTTGGATGACTGCAAATTTTCCAATAAAATGAGCTACATTTGATTTCACAGATTTAGCGTGACCTGCACTGCTTCTTTTAGAAAATATAATATCAATCTCTCATCACGCTTGGCCCCAAGCAGCAGAGAAAATGCACATTGGGACAAGGTTGCAGACTGCAAGTACGGAGGGAGTTTCATATAGAAAGTAACTTGGTAGGACACAATTTATTTTCAATGGCAGGTCGGTGAGGAACTCAAAGCAGGTGCAGTCCCATATAAGGGCGAATAATGTGTGATAGATTGTGAAGCGTGTGTCTCAGGGCGGTGTGGTGTGGGCCGCGGCCAATGCTGCTCTACAGTGAGAGTTCAGCCAGGGGTCTGTGAAAATACTGCTGGGGATCTGCAAACACCATTTATGACACAGAAGTCGTGTCAAATAAATGTTTATAAGACAATTACACAAAAACAAATAATCGGATAAGCATCAAAGTTGTTATAACATGATACAGAGGAAATCTGGATCTGTTAGACTGGTTGGCTGGGAGTGTAGGTCCTTGTTTCTATGTTGAAACTTCAAGTTGGATTATGACAATTCAGCCTGAAGATCAATATTTCCAAATAATCCTTTTCAGTACTACATTGATCTTATACTGTCATCTTCCTTTTTTATTACCTGCACAACCATCTCTTTACCAGCAGAGGGCCCCCGTTTCAACTAGTGGGACCCCACACTGGCAAAGTCCTTACAAATGTCCCAAACATGTCTCGGGTGAATTAGAAACACACTAAAGCAATCATAATTCACCTCTTCTCTGCTAAATTACATTTCTTGAACCCACATTATGAGGTTCTTTAGTCACGTAATGCAAATTCAATTTTAAAATATTACAAAGAGGCTTTTGCGGTAAAGCATTATTACATTACACTGATGAAATATGGAGTACATACAGAAGATGGACAAAAATAAGAACAGCGGGCAAATAGGTAATATCTTTATGAATGAACATTTGTCTTTAATACAGCTTCAAACCAATCAATGTATACAACTTTTAAACAGTCTCTAAAGTGGACTGATGTACAATTCATCACATTGTTTTAGAGAGCTTGGAGCCGGGAATCTGATTCTCACTCTTCTCATAACTGTGAAGATTGTTGATGGTGAAACACCAAACAGTTGGGTTGTTAAGGTTAGAGATGCTGCTGTTAAATAAGCTCAAACAATTGGTCCCTTCTGGACATCTGACAAGTCATGTATTTCACAGTTTCCTTGTTCTAACCACTGCTAAACACAGGTTGTTCTAGCACAGCTTGTTCAAAACATAGTTTTGCTGTGCCAACTAGACAATATGTAGTAACCACAACCATTTTTATAGTAGCCAAAACATTTAATATACACCCCTGTAATAATGGGGGTTCATAATTTTGTCCATTCCGAATGATACATGATGAACTATATAAAATATTATGGGCCACAATAACCAGCCAGTTACCTGAATTAGGAATAACAGTTTAGCTAATGGTTCATTCGTTGTGATGAAACACCATTTAACGCTTGTTTTCCGAGATGCGGATATCATCATTGGGAGCTATCTGTGGTTTCTGAGAATTTATTGACTACTGAATGATTCGAGTGTCTTGTATACATGTTGTGTCAGCATTTTTCCTTCAGCATGGTAAACATTTCAAGTTTCAATTTGCAAATACAGTCGAACCTCAAGAATATTCTTTTTATCTAATATAAATTTAGATTATTGACCGTTTTCTTCCATTATTATTATAAGAACATGTGTTTCCAATGGACTGAAATGATTCAAACACACTTAAGGTTGACTTGGTGATATTGGTTAAAAATAAGACATCAACCCCGGAGCAAGACCAATGAGATGTATGCGTACATATTCAAAATGAATCACTGGACATGTAACACTGCACACACAAGAAGTATTTGTACCAGCAGCACGCAAAGAGTACAAAACACGGCAAAATATAATTCAACCCTGACAAGGAAAAAATCTGTATCCGTGTTTGATTCTGTGAAATAAAGTGGGGAAATATTATGGTTTGCTTTCGTTCTGGGATACGCCCCTGGGTGCACCGAAGTGCACATGTTGCATGCTTTAATGCTTCTTTCCTCATTCTTACTTTGCTCCGCCCCTAACTGCGATGTCAAGTTAAAGAGTTGTAGTGCAAAAGAAACATAGGAGGGGCCTGTTTGTGAACCGATCGAGGCGGTTCAACCAATCACAGAATTCCTTTTTCTTCCCTGTCCAACCCTCTCCTTTCCCCTCCCTCTCTCCCTCCACCTACTTTCTCCGTTCTGCACTGTATGCAGACACAGGGGCAGGAAAAAAGTACAGTGGACAGCGAGGAGAAAAAAACAGAAGCAGCTTCTGTTTTTTCTTTCAAACACATTCCCGCTGCATCATTACGAGCGAACAGGCAACCCGGCTTATAAAAGCAGAGGTTGCATGTGCACACTCTCACACGCGCAGTCGAGGAGAATCAACTCACGCAATCTCTTCTGTGGCACCTGGGACACAGCAAGTGATCATTTAGGAAGTGAACTTCTCAGTAGTTTACTTCTTGAATCCCAAACTCACACACAGGTTCTAGTCCGGTGTTTGCTGGGAGCAAGTGGAGAAGAACCTGCCTGCACCTTATCCCGGAGTTTCACCTGTCAGCCTCGCAGTGATGTCAAACGAGGAGTGCCGCTCGCCCATCGGCCTGGACTGCTGCAGCTGTTGTCTGGATCTGGCCAATGGCTGCTTGGCTGAGCCGGGCCGACCCGGCCACACGAGCCTGGGCAGCCCCACTTCAATCAACCACTTCAGACAGCTGCGAGACCAGCTTCACTTTCAGAACCTAAACACAGATAAGCTGAACAACATCATGAGACAGGATTCGCTGGAGTCGGTGGTCCGGGACCCCTGCTATCTGCTCAATGAAGGCATCTGCAACAGCAACATTGACCAAACCATGCTGTCCATTCTGCTGTTCTTTCACAGGTATGTGAACAAACACACTTGAGACACACACACCTGCCCCGGCAAACACACTCACACCTTGCCGGGGCCATAAAATGGTCAAAGTCTTAGAGCTAGAGCCGTGTTTGCCAGTTAGTGACTTAAGTTAAAAATGTTAGTTTGATGACAGGAACATTCTGTGTTGTTTTCAACTTATGTAACAAAAACCTTCTCCCTAACAAATTTGTACTGTCACCGTACAAATTTAAATGAATTTCATATTAATTTATTAAGTAACGCCACAGACGTATCATGTTTTATAATTAGCTTTTAATGTATTCACATGTATTCATTTATTACTCATTGGCTTGCATATCGTAATCCAACACCAAGACATGTTACACAAACACTCAGAACTACCAGTTATTTTATTTCTTGCCGGTATGATAAGAACATACGGCACTTAATAATACAAATAATACAAATGCTGTAAATGCAGCTCTTGCTTTGTTATTTAAGTCTAAGGTGGCTCTCTGTCTAAGTATGGTTCCAGGAATGTGCAGATTAGTATGAAGAACATGCCTTTGCGCAAACTTGCGAGGATCTTGTGTCATTCCACCTTAAAACAGTTCTTCCTCCTTAAATACTCCATATTCAATGTGACTCATCTGATGCATTTAAAGATTTGATTCCTGTAGCTTTAGGGCGGAAAGTACACGTGCATTTCATTTACAACCAATTCAATATTATTTGCCTCCTTACTTCCGTCAGCTGAAGCGAAACACATTCTGACGTATAAACTATGGGTCATTTAAATACCATGCTGGCCTTCCTAACCAGGTAACGTCTGTGTTTATAAAATCTAACAATTCCAAAACAACATTCAATGAGAAATCTTTAACATTTCCGACTATTTAATGTTTGACTGATTTTATACATTGTGTATGTGATGCATACACATACACAATGTTGTGGTGCAAAACAGTACATTAACAGTATACAGTATATTAACTTGTCAAAAAGGAATGGAGATATTTTGCAGATGTATAGACACCAGGACAGTCGGATAAATCAGATAGCATTTGAAATGTTTAGTCTGCAAGAGACATACAGTTGAGGCCCGTTGGGAAAAACAGTCAGCTCAAGTCAGCTAAAGGGAGATTACAGAAAGAATTGAACTGTAACTAATTGACGCACGTGGCTAGATGATAAGAATGTATTCCATATGTTGTTATCATAACATGCCACCGTATGGATTTGACTGACATTGAAATCTTTGACAAACTATCAGAGATATTAGATAAATATTTAAAGCTCGCCTGTCATACTTCGCTCTTTAAGTTGATAAAGATTTAAAGTGAAACTGGCTGATAACCTCACAGATATGCCAGCTCAACATGTTAAGTCAGCAAAACATTTTTTGCTTGGACGTTAAAATTGATAGTGAGGTCTGAATGAAAGTGAGAATGAAAAAAGCTTGATGGTGTAACAGCAATGAGATATAATGAGAAAAGTCGGAGTACTTGACTTAGAGACAGTGAATATTCACATTATATAAATAAATGTTCTACAACATGCTTTTCACAGCAGTGCTGTAGAAGAACCATTTTTGCTTCCCAAATTAATAATTTAATGAAACATTCCTACAAGAACTTATTCTTTCCTACTTTTTTAAAGACTGTTTCAAATCCACAACATAAACAAGCGTTACTGCCTATTAAAGTTTTTGTGGCACAAACTTAACTTCCGGGTATGTCCTTGCATATATCTGAAAACAAGCAAAAGAAATAACAAATACATTTCATTAGCTAGCATGTTCAAATGATGTCTAGCCAGTATTATTTTTGGTCTTTGTGAATGTCTGCTGGAAGTTAAGTTTGGGCCACAAAAGCGTTCAAAAATTATATTGTTGGAACAAAATATGAATACTATCTAAAAGCGAATCAACACCAAGACCTGCCTGAAATGCCTCGTGTAACCACACCCCCCACAAATCTACATCAGTTAATGGTATGATTTGACTAATACCGCCCAAATGTATACACAAGTAAAATGGGCGTAACTGTCACTACAATTGCTTTTATAACCTGATGTTCCAAATATGGTAAAAGATGTTACATTTTCGTCACACGTTTGCAGTATTCGACCAATCAAAACGCACTGGTTAACTGGCCAATAATAGCACACTTTTCGGACCTATGAGCATTGGGGCAAAGAGGAGATAAAACACGGTATGTTGAAAATACAGCATTATGAACCTTAAATCGTGTATAGACCTCGCTTCACATCTAAAACAAACAATAAAATTCATTTTATTCCTGTCACATGACCCCTTTACTACAATTATGATACAATGAAAGAATCATATACATTATATATATAATATAAATGAAAGGAAATATAGATAATTATTAGTCACAAGCCAGACCAGTTAACAAACACAGATAACTATGGGGTGATAAAACCATCTATAGTCTAAAGAACTTTTTTCCACCGCCTTTATACTTCTGTTTTGTGAAACAGAGTTTCTTTATGTAACCGTACCGAATATGGTTCTTCCATGGCATTGTGTTCAAAAATTTGAGTTCAAAGAGTGCAATAAACAAAACACAAATAAGCAGGTATTCGCTGAATTGTGTAATGATCTATGTATGGTGGAATAGTTCACAATAATGGCGCAAATATATCAAAAGACTCATAAATACAGATGTCAGTTCTCTTGAGTTCTCAGTATGGTTCTCTTCATGATTTGGTTATTTAAGACAGCATATAAAAAGCAGTGAGACTGGACAAAGACAACATTACACAAATGATTTGGTCTTTTAGAAGAGTCATCCATTACAATCGAGAGAAACCTTTATGCTTTGTAAGCAACATCCTTGCTTTCTGTAATAGTTTACTAATGATACTCTCAACTGTTAAGATCCATGTTTCCTGTTTACAGCTGCAGAACTCCCAGCTGTTGCTATGGTTACCACTTTGTCACGTCAAAATTTTGGGTGTGACTTCTGTATTCTGCACATATATGGAATAACAATTTAGAAAAGTCACTGAATGTGATTATTGGTTCCCAAACTTTGCATTGCATGTATATGACCTCTGACCCTTTCAATTCTCAAACCTGAGGGTTTAGCAGTTTATTGCGGTTTTATGTAAAGATAATATATCTCCTTCCCATACTGACACACCTCTAAATTAAATCTCATCTGGTGTGCGAGTTTATATCTAATCTACTTTATCAGGGTGTCCTCAATTTTCTACGTGGCACAGAAAGGTTAAAGTTTACAAACTGTGATTACTTTTATTATGAGCAAAGTGGTGGGATGTAAACAAGAGTTGTTTTTGTCCTATGTCCCAAGAGTCTTCATAGTCTCAGTTACTAAATACACCGTGTTCAATAGTCCTCTGTATTAATACCATCAAATAGCCATTGTTTGATCATACACTAACAGCTTCTTGCAGGAAAAGGGATTCTGTTGGACCGCTCATTGTTTACGCTATCATGCTTTCCCTGTGATCCCGGCATGTTCTAAATATTGACGTTTAGGCGGCCTAAGGATGTTTTCTTTGTGTTCTCCTTATATTTCATATTTCACACTTCTGCATTCCTTACAGACAGAATACACTCAAAGGTCCTTGACGTCCAGAAATGGGGAACATAGTGTTATTGATAGAACAATGATAAGGAAGGTGTGACTAGGATAGATTTTGGGACAGAGTAAAAGAGGTCTTGCCAACGTAAACTCCACCAACTCGCTGGCAAATTGCTAAAATGTTTGCTCGCTTAAAATGCAAATAATCATGCACTTCATTCCCAGGCATGCTGAGGCATAGATTCAGACATTTTGAGCCTAACTGCTTATACATATTTTGCACTGCAATATTAAAAGGGACAGTTCACCCAAAATGTAAAATTCTTTCATCATTCACTCACCCTCAGGTTGTTCCAGACCTGTATACATTTATTTGTTCTGCTAAACACAAAGGAAGATATTCGGAAGAATGCTAGTAACCAAAGAGATCTCATCCACCATTTACTGACATAGTAGGAAAAATAAATATGGTGGGAGCCAATGGAGGAGGAGATCTGTTTGGTTACAAACATTCTTCAAAATACCCTTTGTTTAGCAGAATAGAGAAATTTAAACAGATCTGTAACAATATGACGGTGAGTAAATGATGACAGAATTTACATTTTTGGGTGAACTATCCCTTTAAAAGCCAGAATTATCCGTAAGATTTTAACCTTCTGATGCATTGTGCTGTTTATCTGATGCATTTCATGCATGTATGTGTAAATTTACTATATTAGGGATAAATGTAATTAAATTAAAGTAAATTCTTGACTCAAACACCCAGGACTCTTACGAGCCTTCAAATTCATATACAAATGCAGGCTATGGAAAATAGGCTACAGTCTACCTACTCCTCCCAAAGGCAACAGACAAAACTCTACTTCCCTTCTAGAAAAAAGCCTTTTGGACTTAACTTGTGTGAACTGGCACTAAACCAACGTAAAAGGAGCCTGAACCCAGTTTCTCTCCTCACTGACCGTCCAGTGGGACGAACGAACAAAGCCCAAAAACTGAACTGTTCGTTCTCAAACGTCCGTCCCAAGTGGCAATTTCTGGCTGCTAGCTGAAAACTCCTTCCGCAGCAAAATTTAATCCCTTACAGCTATTGCTTAAACTCAAGGATGCGTGACTCAATCAGATCTAAATGTGCAGACTCACACGTTCAAAACAACACCAAGCATATGGTCAGTCGCTTCTCCAGTCTGCCTGAAGGAGGGACTCACTGTTGCTAATAAAAGGCATCCAGCACATCACATGTGAAAAGTGAGGGGTTTGCATAAGGCCATAATAAGCTAATGCTCGCCACATGAGAGCTCTTTGTGTGTGTGTGTGTGTGTGTGTGTGCATGCGCTTTCCCAAGAACTTCAAGACTTGTTGAAGCAGAGACCTAAGCCATTCAGATCAATACATATTTTGTACAACCAATACGCCAAAACATACTCCTAGCTAACAATTACCCTATCTACGCAGCCAAGTTCTACAATACCACCCGTAGAGGACAAAACATCCTTGAGAGAAACGATATCTTGATAGATTGTCCTAAAGCCTCCTGGATATTTTCCAGAAGGCAGCATGCTGCAGACTGTTACATAAAAGTCTTGGGGTCATGAAGGTTCCTGTGGCTTTGGCTGAGTGGTCTTCCTTTTAAAGTTGGTTTGAGACGGTGAGGCTGATTCTAGTGAAGAAATAGAAGCTTTGAAACACCTCAGGCTAGGATCTCCCAGCGTTATAACCAACTCCCGGCCTCACAAGTCTGTTTATTTGACATGGTTATTGCTATAAATCCGATCGGCTACACACATTGCACCACAATCTGAAGACCTGCTCGCCGCTCCCAGCTGTGTCAACACCGAAAGGGAAAGGCTTCTGTCAGAGCGTTGTTTCAAAAGAACAGCATGAATTTTAATACTGATTTGATCTCATTTCCATGTGGACGTGCGTAGATAATGTGGATAATGCTTTGCAGACATTTGATCGCTATAGAATTATGATTACGTATCATTCGCCCTTCGATCTAAAGTGGCTGTTTTTAATTAGGATGGCATACTAAGTCTGCTGAATAGCAAACAGCACCAAACGCGTGCCACCCAGAGGCATACATCATGTTCCATCAATTTTCCCTGTAGTACATATAAAACCTAATAACGTTATAATGTCTCGGCTAATTATTCGAATGAGATGCAGTTCTTTGATGTATCACAAGCTGCGTGCTACGAGAAAATTTGCATTGACGATTGCCGCCGTTAACAAGAGCCTGCGGCCGATAGATGGGACGCTGTTATAAAACGCAACAGGTGGATCCACTTTCATAATGGCTTAATAGGTCAACTGTCTTTGTAGTGAAGGCTTGTTGAGTAATTTACTTGTCATAGTTAGACAAACACCCACATAGGTGTATGATATCCGTTTAATTGACTGGCTCAATGGCAGCATTGTTGTGAGCGGGACGGTGGACAGTTGGCGACGGGCCATAGGCAAGGGGCCAGCTCGAGCTTTGTTGTCTGGTATAAGGTGCTCCTGTTCCCAGAGGCAGGGTTCAGGGTACTGACAGGCACTGTCTACAAACCCACCCAACATTGGCATTCACTGAGCCACAGCAGTCATGCTATAGCCACAACACAAGCATGGTTATTGAGGCCACTGGCAGGCTTCAGAGTCCATGACCTCGGAGCGAATGTTGAAATAAGTTAAGAAAGAAACACATTATACTACCTAAACTTGGCCAAACCATTCCTTTAAGAATCACATGATCAAAATGAGGGTCAACATTTGCAGGGACCCTAGGTGGCACCTGACATGACCAAATGAAAGAAAAACAGTGTAGGGTCTTTATACACCTCTGAAGATTTAGTTATGCATGTTTTATTGCATTTCTGTCAATAGATCCAAGAAAAAAGTACACATTGGACCTTTAAAAACATCAGCAGCTAGCGCTCCGAGAGTAAAAATTTGCAATATTGAGAATAACACTGTGCTTATCGACATCACGTTTTACTCAGCTGACCAGTCACAGTGCAGGAGCGGTGACACTAATACTAAACAGAACATCATACTTGAGAAAGTTATATGTGTAAGTTATATAAATACTTCGGTCTATAAAGTGTACATTTTGCACTAGATGAAATTCCTAGGCTACCACAATATGAACATTAGATGTAGAGTATACAAGCTAGCAAAATCAGATACTAATAACACATCATTTTAGAGGGATAGGTCTATTCCGTTTCATGTTTTTTCAGCTAATAAAAACCACACTCAGCATTTTTAGAAGAGATAAAATGCTTTGATTTATGCACAGCCTTATATTTACACGAGTATACATGCTGATCTAGCACGACATTATGAAAGAACACCAGAAACGTCCGATGACAGACAATGAGAAAGTGATAACAAGCGATTGCGGTCCAAAATATTTGCGTAGAGGTCGGATCATTAGCTTGTGAAATAGATTTGCCCTGATAGCTTACGAAATAGCCTCATGGGGTCATGGTTTGTTGACTTAATAAAGTACACTCTCTTTGGCTTGGGTTATGTTTACCTCAGGCTAAAGGGAAAGTCTGATCATGTTAAAGTGACTGCCAAGACAGACATAATAGCATTCGATTGCAGACATGCAGGACTGCATCTGTAGCCTTAATTTCCCCCAAGGCCAGTGGAATTGAATCTACCGCAGACAGCACCTTCATTGTGAAACGTGAAGCGCTTTTAATTCATGTGATCTTATTCGATTATGCCAAATTCAGTGTTTGTGAAAATCATAACGAACTGACAACCGTTGGATAAAACATGTAGAATATCAATAACCCCAAAGTTTGCGAAATGATCTGTGGCTACAGTTCGATCTCATCCAAGGGATTCATTTTTCGTAATATCGAAAGGCATTGTTGGTACCTGTCTTGGAGTGAAATAACATAACAATGATTTCAAATCTTGCCAAATATCCTCAGGCCATCTGCTTTTATATTAAAAAAGTTTGTCCAAAAAAATCTGTGATTGGTAACTGAACCACTTTGACTTTCATTTTTCTGTGGAAAACAAAATCCTGGCCACTTTTCTTAAATGAAAATGTATTATGGACTGTCTCATGAACACTTGAAATTAAAGCACAAGCTGTACAGATGAGTGGTTCTCTTCTCCGGTGTTGGAACCCAAAGTATTGCACATTTACCATTTACCACCCGATTCATATCATCCTATCAAAGAGACAGATAGATGGAAGTACCCAGAACATGTCAGATACGGTAAACACACAAAATGTGCGCTGCTGTTATGTCCCATGACTAGGGTTCACACTGTGGACCAACGCTACAGAGTATATGTCAAATGTCACATGACTAAACCAGAAAAACAATGGATTTTGATGCGATCAGCTAACCTAGTTTTTTAAATATTTGCTGTTTTATTCTATATTAGTATTTAAAAGTCAATAAAAGAAGAAAAATAATGAACTTTTAATGTCAATCTGTATATGTGATAGACATTTTTGGTAGGGCCTTGGGCATTTTGAATAAAATAAAGTCCCAAAGTTCACGATTAGGGACACTGCTTTGGTCTTTACGAGGAGCTTCATTTGGAATGATATGGCTAGCATACTGCAAGTTGTTTACAGGATAAAAGAGAGGTTAGCACTGTAATGAGGTGTTGCCCTCATTGTCTTATACGTTCACACCCTGGCAATGACGTCCATTGAGATAATGAGAGAACCTGTCCACAGCCATCTGCCCTCTTCAGGATTTGCCCTTGTTATATCAGCAGCTAAGAGCCCGCTGACTCACCCATCAGAATCTGTGCATCATAACTGAGCCACTGGCATTATACCAGACACGATGTGGCAGACGGGTACAGGACATTTAGATGGTTGGCCACACCCAAGGTGGAATCACATTGGTCCAAAATGCTGCTCTACACAGCTGCGCATTAAATTCAGAAAATATGTTATGACTGCAGTTTTTTATTTGTGTGTGGGCAGACAAATTACCAGTGCTGGAAACATACTGGGGTGTACCCAGTGGGAACATACCGTGACTCAAACCCAAAGTTTTAAGATAATCCAATAATGTGTCTTCATAAGTTTAAATATACTGTATATAAAATACTGGAAGGTGGATCCACCGGAAAAAAACTGATGAAATTACGTAGATTTAGTGGAGCCTGAAAAACAGGCATATATACACTCAGGACAGGTGCATCAGATACTGTACACAATGCACACTTGGGGTTATTCTACAGTAAAAGACACATAAATAATAATACTTTTGAGAAACTATACAAAAGTGACTAATTTTTACCTAGATATTAAAACTCTGTTTACATATCAAAATTACGTACAGCACAGTTAATTCCAATTGATCCCAGTATGGTTACAGTTACTGTACTGTCCTGCTCTTGACAAATCAGACTTGTTTTTTTCCATGAAGCAAATCCATAAGATTAACCCCGACAAGCCATGTCTCATTGTGGGTTCGGCCAGTCTGGAACATAGTGTCCTCCTAAACAGCTATAAGATGAATCAGCCGGCTATTAGAGCTCATCCACATTGATCTCCACATGGTTGTTGCACACTTTCCAAACACGATCTCATTGCTGCACACATGGAGTTAGGAAACTCCTGCACTAACTTTGTTAGGCACGTGCATGTGTAAAAAAATGTTTGGCGCACAGCTTTGCAATGAAAATTTTCTACCCAAACAATCTTTCCACAGTAAACAACTCTTCGGCTATGTTTGTTGGCCTTGCAAGGTTAATTATAGGAACTCTCATGCAACAGAACTAAGACCACATGTCAAGATTTTAAAGTTTGTGGTGCACAAAGTTGGCACATTTTATCACTTTGGTTGAGAATAATAATTTGCAGATCAACGTTATGAACTTTTTATAACAGAGAAGGTTTACTGCTTATTACAGCGTTCATGCGGAATATAAATAGAACCGGTGTCAAGTATTTTTTGGGATTTTATGCTAGATGCCACCCGCATTAACTTTACTTGTATTGATAACACACATGGAGCGCTTTTATTGTAACAACACGACGGTGTTTCTTTCCAGGGAAAAGTTTATTTTCCTAAGCCCAAAAATGCATGACACTTATTAGGAAGGTCAAGTTTTAACAGGCCATTTATGGGAAGAGATGATGACTCAGGTAACAGGTAAACAATTCTAAAGCTAAACAATTATTACTTGAAAGCTATTTTGAGAGGTTTGCGGTACGATTTCATCAATTTTTACGAGAGGAGGAGAAACAGTGCTCAAAACACAACTCTCCTCGGAATTTCTTCATCTGTGAAATTGACTCAGACCATTTTTGCATGAATAACTGAAGGCGGTTGTTAGGTAAACTTCCTCTGTTTTATTGGAACCATTCGGAGTGTTCTGGAAACATTTTGTGCACCTTTGCCAAAATCCTTTTGCTCTGTCTTTTAATGCATATTGGCTCCAACACTCGCTTTGAAATCACAACCGAGTTTAATCTTGGGTTTTTTGTAAATCAGATGAGATTGCTCCAGTCTGTAAACAAGAAAATGTATATAAATCATTCTTATTCTAATCGTTTATTAAAGGGGGGATCAGACGATCACCATTGGACAGACTAGTAATGAGAAAACATTACCAGAGGGTTCACGGGAGATGTCCACAGCATCCGCCGCCAGGTTAAACAAGCATGAGATGTATAGAGTTTGACCATTTAGCAGCTTTGCGGTAGCATTCATTCTCCTGTGATAACATGGAGCGTCTCGTGGTCTGCTGTTAGCATGTAAGCAAATATAAACACAAAAATAAGTAAACACAAGAGTGAACTTTGGGACAGGCTCATGTAACGTCCCAACCGTGCCAAGAAATCAAAGACACTGGGGACTGGAATGTGAAACACGCTCCTCTGAGCTCTGTCCAAAAGGCCAGTTCGGTTCTTCTTGGCCTTCATCTACAGAGCTGTGGCCTGAATTCACAATCTCCCAGGGTCAATAATTCATCATTTGTCACTCGGCAGAGATCTTGGGAGCTTGCATGTCAAATAACAGTGAAGAATGTTCTAGGCATCACATAGACTCTCACACAACCCACCACGCCTCTCGTTTTCTACGTGTCGTGAAAATGACAGTAAGAACGTGTCAAAATAAGTTCAGGTTTCTCACTGAGGAAACAGTCGTTTCTCCATAAAGCATATTGCTGGATCTTATATACCACATAGGTTGAGAGGATCCTGTTGTGGTTTTCAGTTCCTGTAAATCAGATAGTAAAGTATCATGGGTTTGAATCCTGACAATCATGTATGCCGATTATGTGTATAACCTATAGTAATAACCTATAATATAAGTACCAATGCAAGTTACGTAAAACATTTATACGTTGCCATGTCGTTACAGTATAAAAGACACTATTGTACTAAGAAACAAAGATACATGACATTAACACTCATGGAAAATAAACGAGCGATTGTTGTTCCAAGACACTCATGGCTGCATTTATTATGTATGATTATTATGTAAGTCTGACATGCACTTCTGTGGAAAATCTGTATATAGAAATATATTTTTCCAGCTACCTCGCCAGACCACACCTAAGAGTTAAAGAATAGGCTTGTATGAGAAAAATGTTTTGGCATGCTGTTGGATTGTTACTGCTATGTCTGCTCTGTGTGTGTTTTTTAAGCAGACTGATAGAGCTACAATAAAAGTTACAGGACAATCAGAAATGTTGTTTTAAATACATTTGATCAAAAATCAAAACGCTTACATTCGTTAAAATAACAAATAGTTTCAATAAGAATACCAAATATTTTACAATATTCATAATGATTTTAATGAATATAATCATGAAGATTTTACATTAATTAAACAAAACATTAAAAACACAACAATAAATGAATCAAGCAATCTATTTTTTAGGAAATGATAAAAATGCAGAATTGGTTGTGCATGACTCGCTCTTATGAAGCTCTTCGGCTGTTGGGTCTGGTTGTCTGGGGGATGCTATGCAGTGGCTAAGGTCTCAAAAATATTCTGCGGCTATAGACGGTTTTATCTTAACAACATAAACAATATATTAATAGTTATATTCTCAGACACTAGGTAACTGGGGGTCAAGCGCTAACTTCTCTATTATCTGTTTAGAAAGCATTGAACTTGAAGGTGAATTGAAGGTCTCTATGGATGTAGTGGTCCGTTTAAAAGCACTACGGAGGCTGACACGGGCTAAAATGTTGTTATAATCAGTCAAACTGCATAATGTCTAATGTTTTTATTATTATTTCTATTATTTGCACAATTTTTGCTTCTGCCAAATCTCACATGTCTATTACTGACTTTCAAAGCACACTGAAATTCAAGAAGACGTTATCTTTCAGGTTTTTAAATGTTGCCATGGTCACCTGGAGAAGCACGGGTGAAAGCCCATTGGGCGCTTTTGTTCCCCTCAATTAGTATTCAGGAATAAGTTCCTTCCCTTCCACGTCCTGGCCAAGTGCAGCTAGCAAAGGGTCAGTGTGTAGAACAGATTAAAGAATTAAAGTGTTCGCCATAAACTGATCTTGATATAAGAGGCTAATGATTTTCCATATGTCAGCATTTACACTCGGGCAATGACAGACAGCTTTATAAGAGGATAAAGGTGGAATTAATTCCCACATATTTACAAAATAACAGCTCTTTTAATCATGCATATTAGTTTGGGGAAATAAAGAGTTGTTTTGCATACTGCCACCATGTTTGTTCACCAAAAGGCGTTGAATTGTGTTTGGAGTCGTTTACCTAAAGAACTGGGAGTACAGCCAAGTCTACTATCAGAGGAAACATTGCAGAACAACAGCTGTGAAAGCCCTCCCACCCCACCTCTTTCTCTTCCTCATTTTTTTATTTTCCAGTTTCAGTGTGCTCTCTCACAGTCATCTACATTTGACACAGGACATCCCCCGGATAAACTTTACTTGAGGTTTCATCATGCGTCTGTTGACAATCTTGACAAATTATCTAATGCCACGATTAGGAACAAAAATATTTTTGGCCTGCTCACTTCAAACGTCCAGGATTTATTGTAGACACTGGTATATGTATCGCCCTCATGTAGTTGTAATGCTTTGTGATTTGCTTTCTTTCATAAACAACCAGAAGTCATTATTTTTATTTTTTCCATATTATAACAGTGAACAGTGAACAGGGAATGGAGTCCTTCGAAACCTTGTATCTCCATATTTTGTAATTCTTGTATTTTGTCATGAATCAATCATATTAGTCACCCTTAATGTTTTACAGTGGTTTTTGCAAACATATAACCAATAAAAAGATTTAAAAAGTGCTTGTCAACTATGACAATACAGCATTTAATCAATCAAAAAATGCATTTTTTTTTCAATTTCCTGAAAGCTGTGAAGTTGGACATTCGAGGTTTCAGAAGGACAATGACAAAACATGAAAAACGCAGAACCAAATTTAGGTGCTCATTTTTATTGCATTGAAAATTCGTATCCTTCTTTATAAGATAATTTCCGCTCATCTCAGAGGAGCTTAAAAGTTCCCTGGTTTTTGTCTTGGAAATGCAAGCCTTAACCGCAACTTCCAAGCGTGTGTCTATATCACAGCATCTAATAATAGGTCCGGTCTTAACCAGTTTCCTTATTGTCCTCATGTGAGGGTCATGTAGAGTTTCATCCTGTGGTCTGTTTATTTAGGCAGGATTTCTGAGAGCCTCCTGGTTACCATGTTTATGTCACAGGGTCGTTTGAAGTGGACCGCAGTCCTCCCCCACGTCTAAAAAAAAGAGAGTCGTGTTTACTAAGGTGACTTAGGACAGTGAAGAGAGCTCAATGAATCGTGCAATGCCGTTCCGGTCAAACCAACTCAACAACGACGCTTGTTACAGACTGTTAGGTAAACAAAAGCTATCAAGGAAAATGTTGCTCTCCATGTTACAACACGACAGGTTTTGTCAAAGTCACACCTAACAAAACACATTTGAACATGCCAAAAATAGCGTGGAGCCAAACAATAGGCAAAGACTTGCAGACATGCAAAGCATGGAGCAGGGAGGGGCGCAGGCAAAACAAAGCATGTCCTGCAGACGGTATGAGCTTAGTATGTAGACAATTTCTGGAGAGAGCCTCTCCTTCAATTTAGCCTAGGTTGTGCAACACTGTACAAAATAAATGTTTTTCAGGGCAGGTAAAGGTGTAAGAGCCTGAGATGACAGCTTGCATTGTGTCACTTTATAGTTTTAACCCTAGTCGTCCAGGACTCATGCTGTGTTTGTATTACATGCTGGAGCTGCCATGCGTGCATGGCAAAATAACTGCCAAGTCACAGCACGCTATGAGAAAATCTAGTTATGCTGACGGTTGTGTTAGTAGTAAGAGATGATATTTTGTAATGCCTTAAACAAACTGACACAGAACATGTTAGGTTTCTTTAGCTGATGTTTTGAAACATACACTTCTGCATTATCCAGGGTGTGGCTTTATGCATGCACAGCTCGCTGTTGTGTAAAACCACTGTGGTCCCACATATCTGAAAAGGAAGGAAAAATGGTATCAAACAGAAATATCAATAAGGGTTATACAGAGAAATGTGCTCTGCAAACATGGCAAGCTCTGATGTTATACTGACATCTGATGGAATTCATTGACAACAGGACGTTTGCATTTGAACTCTTAGATCTTAAAAAATAAGTTTGTTTAACAGAGATACTCTTCACTACATTAAGGGATAGTTCACCCAAAAAAAGTATAATTCTGTAAACATTTATTCACCCTTATGTCTTTTAAAACCAGTATATGACTCGTCCATCTGTGGAACACAAAAGAAGATATTTTAAGAAATGTTAAGTGCCCATAAAATTGGGAGCCAATGTTGCTCAGCTACCAACATTCTTCAAAATATCTTCTTTTGTGTTCTGCAGAAAAAAGTCACACAGGTTTTGAATAACATGATTGTGAATGAATGACAGAATCGGTTATCTGCTTCGGTTGGTCATAGTTCGAGTCCTGTATGCAGAGCAAAGCACAAATGTGCTCTTTAAACACACACACACTTTTCCCACTGTTTCTTTCGTTATTTACGTTAGATTATCTGGGATCATCTCTGGCCGACAGCCTCGTGCAAGTTCAGAAAATCTGTATATCGCAGAGTAACGTACATTCACCTCCCCTGACTATATCAGAGCAAAGCGTGTCTCTGCTGTGGCTGCACGCCAGCATTTCGCCATATTTTGGACAACTTTCTCAAGTCTGACTGGGCTTCTAGATTGTTTTGGAGATACGATGACAGTTAGTTGGCTCCAATACTGCATACGTGTAAAAATTCTGTACATCAGACACCAACATCTTTGCTGTGTTCAGTTGACCTGCGCATTTTTCTCCGGCTGGCTGATTCTGATCAGAGGTTTGACGTCACCGCTTTAGCTACCTGCAAGCGTATCACCTTTCAGTTCATACCTTAAAACGATTTAATCCTTTTGTGTCGAGGAGATTAAGAGTGTTTACAAACCCGGAGATAACACGCTTTCAATCAGCAGGTGTAATTGCTCGAATTCACGGATGTTAGCGCAAACAAGCACGGTTATGTTTCACTCATGTTAGTTGGTGAACGGGGTCGCCCCATTTCTAGGAAATGCCTTTCCGAGCTCGATTCCAATCATGAAAAGATGGAGGAACGAATTTTGGGGAGCACGTTTAGAAAAATAACCAGAGAATGGAAGCCAGGGCGGCCCAGGTGCTGTTAATCTTCTCTGTCTGGCCGACAGATCTATTCAGCCTTCAGACAGTACATCACTGCAGTGCATATACACAGAGACACGCAAACTGTGCGGCTCATTTAATATTCATTGTTTGTGTGTCTTCAAATGCGTGCGTGTTCACTGTAATGTCAACATGCACAGAGATAACAGTGTACTCTCTGAACTATGCCTCTATTCCATAGAGGTATTTAGACATCATTGTTTTCTGTAAGCCTTGTGATTCAATTGTGTCAAAGGTAGCGTGTCTGTGTTGTCTTTGGAAAGCGTCCGATGACAATGGCATTTAATTAAAGGGACAAATGCTTTCGGCGCACAGTGCAAGAAACCCAACAATGTCCTACTCTATGTAAATACATAAATGACAATTTGTTCATATTAAAGAAGCAACACAGATTTTGTCAACATGAAACGATTCATGCATTGACTTGCAAGTGGAACGATGATTTATGATGCTCTTTTATCACCACGATTACACTGACCACAAAACATAAATGAATCATAAAAAGGTGACTAATAAACACAGCAGATGTGCATTACTGTAAATAGATTTGCTCCCACTTTCAAGGCTCATTGGTCCCAAACAGACACTTCTCCAAGCAGCGGAGACTGAGCCGTACCTGATCAAATAAATTAGCCTCGCTCATATTTTCCTTTCAATTAAAACGAGACACACTAATGAACGGGTTTACCAAGAGGCAAACTGCCAAGCTCATGCCAGCTGATCTGCATTAGTGCGGATGCACCGAACGAGCGCTGACGTCGCAGCCCGATGCTCCGCCCTTCTCCAGCATGTCCACTTATCTACTGAAGCCAGAACACTGGGGTTATGCGCATAATGCTGCCCCTTTGAAGCCAGGAAATGCACAGGCTGCCCAAAGAACATCTCACGTCAGACCCCCTTGAACCTAAAAGTGCCAAAAAGAGACAGTTTCCACTGTTATGATGGTCATTATTGCAAAATAAACCTTAACAGGTGATCATAAGCCACAAGTGAATCCCTTCTTAAACCTTAAGGGGTATGATGTAAAGCTGTTTATCATACTACGCAGCCTTTTACTAAACAAAGAAATACATAGAGATAAACAAATAGACATAGATATGCTTTGAGAAACGGATCATGGAAGAAATCACTTTAGCAGCCATTACACAATTATATTTTAGTGCAGAATGTCCTGATCGACCAATCAGGATAGAGTGTTCCAGAAAGCCTTAGAATACATTTTTGACACGATCACATTGTATTAGAGGACATACTGCATTGCCAATGACCGAATATCTTGCCCACATGTTGTGACACGCAAGGTCTGCTTCATAAGGGAAACACCTCTTCCTTTTTGTGAAGCCCATGGGATGTCACAGCCAAACCAGAGACAATGATTATGACTTGTGTGAAGCCCCCCATCACTTCTCAGCAATAAACAATGCATTATTAATTGCGATTGTGTGCCATATCTGGTATGAACTTGTCTGCTTTGCAACAGGGATTAAGGGTACATACCGTACAGACGGAGTTCCTCAGTAAATGAAATCTGGACCACATACAGGTCTATTTTTAACCTCCATGCAGAGTTAATTCAAAAGAACCCACAGACTGAGAAGTTAAAATGATCAGTTTTATAGTTGGAGACAGAGCCCAATGGGAACCAGTGTTTTATATGACGTAATTTGAGACTAATACGCTTCAGTTATGGTGATTATATTAATTATGGTAGTCAAATTTATGTTATCAGCAGGGTTTTTGTTACTTAAAATGACAGACTAATAAGAGCAATTTGATATACTGTAATTGTACACACTGTGCTGAACACAGCCAGTTTTGTGTGAAAGTTATCCAGGGACCTTCTCTGCTTCAGGTGACTTAGATTTGAGTTTAATTCCCTAAACACAAAAAACAGAATTTCCGTGAACATCATTGTGGGAGTTTCTCTATGAATGATATGCTGTCTGTACGGTTTATTTGCATGCGCTGTCTGTGCTGGTGTATCCCTGATTCACTTAGGCAATTATGAAAATGAGGTAACGTGGCCAACACACCCACAAAATTACTACTGAATGCATTTGCCCTGCACACTTATACATGATGCACGTTGGGAATGCTAGGCTGCAAAGGATGCATGCAACTATATGAAACAGGAGAAAATAAGAACACAAAAAAGGTAAAACACAGCAGAGTGCATGGTGTTCATAGACACAGTACTGCCATCATCAAACTCACTCATCCTGTGAAGAATTTCCGCGTGCACACACAGAGTCAGCCCACTGGAAACTGGGCATCCACAAAAATGTTTGTGTAACCCACAAGTACTCTGGTTACAGTGGCCGAAAACTAGGTAGTGTCAGGACAGATGTCAAAGCAACAGAACTTCGACACACCTGGGCTGTAAAGACCTGCTAAAACATTCTGTATGATTAGAAGTGGTTTTATAGCTGTTTAAACAGAGACATAAGCTCCAACATGTACTGCGATAATAGTGCCATTGATAAGCTGACCAATCGTCATTGCTCAGCAACTGCACGAAACCGCAGACTCTGTGAAATTACCGGAGTGGGCGCACGGTCGCCTCATTTATCTTGTTTTACTGCGTGTTAACGTGGGAACATGCAAACAAAAGCATTGCATATGAACACACAGGAGCAAGGCTAGCTCAGGCTGGTTTCCAAACAATGCGCATTTACTACATGCATTGTTTTTTAAAGTACATGAAGTGTCCTGTTTTGTATTTCTCGAGCTTAAATTCCATTCTTGTTGGCAGTTCAGGGCAGGACGGGCCATTCAACCTAATGATTCCTAAGTAGGTCAAGCACTTCTGTATGATGCATTAGAAGCCATCCGGATACACCATAGTTGCGCCAAAACATAAGAAAAAATTAAAATACATAAAATCAACACAAGGAAACATGGCAATGAGGAAAGTTTTCCTTTAGAACGATAAACTAAAATGTAAGTAAAATATATCTTAGCCTACAGATACCAACAGACGAACAAAAGCCTTTGGATGTTGTTTGTCTCTTGGCAACCGAAACATAAGCATTTTCCTATACACTGACGTGAATACTTCTGTAAGAATGATCCAACTTAAACCACGCTTTTCGACATGGGCTAACAAGACAGTCACATATATTTACCGGATTAAAGTAATGGTTTTCAAATCTCTTGTTTAACATAACATACAGCATGGACGTCTCCTGTACCAACATGTTTTCATTACGTGTCTCCAGACAGACAATGCACACAAAAAAGGGTTTCTGTCTATCATGTAATAGACATGAAGCTCAAACAACATTCTTTCCTCTTTACACTAATTATACTGTAAACAATATTTTCCATAAAGGGGTCATGGAAAACAAGACGTGTATGTTGGCATTTTCTAACCTACGGTTAGATTACAACAGACACTCTTGAAAATAGAGGTGCTTAAAAGGTTCTTCACAGTGATGCTATTGAAGAACCATTCTTGGTTGCACCATTCAGTCAAAGGTCTTTAAAGAACCATCTCTTTCTTCCTTTTTTATAATCTGAAGATCCTTTTTCTCCACAAAGAACCTTTTGTGAAACTGAAACGCTCAGACGTTAAAGGTTGTGATCAAAAGGTTCTTCTATTGCATCACAGAAGCTCTTTAAGTGTGCAGATTCCAAAGTTTTCTTCTGTATACCAGCACTATCATTTTGTTGATCATTTAAAATCTGTCCTATTATATCCTTTATTATTGCTGAAATACTAAAAGTAACCAAAGCTAAAGTGTCTGAATAAAGTATATGTGGATGCAAAATGCAATTAGTCTGCAAGAGAATTCTGGGTAAGCAAAAATCAGAAACCACCCCGATTGTTTTTCTCCCTCCCATCCAGCTGAGAAAATGTGCCACTTCTACATGAACGTGCGACCATCCACACTGCTGGAATTGTAAAGCCGCACAATCTTTGGGTGCGTCCGCAATTAAGCGATTGTCTCGTAGATTCCATCTGCACAGAGCAACGGCCATGAGCTTATCACCTCTCTACTCACCTAATCTATTTAAGAGGAGGGACAGGCGGTAAGTGTAAGAATGATCGAGTCGTGCGAGTGTATCATCACTATAGACAGCTGATGGATTAATCTTGCAGGTGTGTAGTGAGAGTGAGGAAAGTCAGTAGTGTCATCTAACCACTCGAGCAGACGGATGAATACTGCGGGTCTTGTTGTACAAGGTGTAAAAATCGTTACACTAGGTTCAGAGTAGCGCCTGAAAAAACTATCACTAAGGTCTATGAGAGTTCCAGATGTTTCATTTCTATGATAAAAAGAAACAGCAAAGTTTACAGTAGAGATGAGGTTATTTACATGTTCTGTACAGTATTGTCTCTTTCCTGTTTAAAATCTCTAGTCGCCCTCAATTTGTGACCTAATAAGTTGCAGATATTCAAAGAATGCAAACATGACGGGTTGAATTCTGGACATTTTTTTAAAGTAATTATCTAGGTGCGTTGCATATGCAATTTATGAAGAAGACTTTGGTTCAGGTGTGGCATTAGTCATAAGAAAATCCGCAACTTTTGTTTGTTTGTCTTTAGTTAATGAGCTCTTGCATATTGTGAGGGGCTTATAATAATAAGTGTTTTTCAGAGCTGAGTGTTTCTGTATTAAACATAATGTGTACATTGAGACCAGTCTTAAAAACTGTCAACTGTGCAGTAACAGTTTTAAGCTGTTTTATCTTCAGAGCGAGGCTGGGACATCTCCACCCTCGCTATGGTGACAGATGGAGACATACTGTACCATGGCACATCTGTGTTTACTGTGATGCGCAGGCCTTTGTTAGAAGTGGCAGCTGAATGAAGCACTTGTTTGCACTGCATCTCACTGCATCACGACAACGTAGATGATTTTTAAGGACTATCTATCGAATAGCAAAAAAGTAGTTTATAATATGCAAATGTTTTAGTCATTCCTAATTTCCCTTGAGTGTAAGGTATGCTGCTCTCTTTGATAAAAGGCTTGACGTTTTGTCACATTGCACGTTTACATTAATCAAGGTCAACATTGTAGACACATACATAAAAGATATTACTTTACACGACGTCTAGAGGACAGGAAGATTGACACAAACAGGTTCTGTTGACACCTTATCACCCGTAGATGCATAACTCATTAAATAAAGAAGATACTAACATCTCATTTCCTCTTATCTCTAAACTATAATTATCGCTTCATACAGTACAGACTGTGCAAGCCTTTGCCAATAAACCTGACTACAGCTCACCAGAGCCCAAAATCTGTCGAACTGGAGAGCTCCTATGAAATCTTATCGAGCAACAATACAAAGTATGTGTGAAATTTATGTGAAGTGAAACCTCATTAGAGGTATCGGTTTCGAGTCATCACCTTTCAAAGTGTGCCAGTGGGATTAAGTTAAGATCCTGCAAAACTTAAGTAAACAGCCATGTGTAGGTCGTGTCATCTTTTTATAATCAGAATTTTGTTCTATAAGGCAGTAAATATCAATTTATATTGATTTTAGAGGTATTAACAACAACAACAAAAATATGTATATGAAATAAACCATATTTGATTTTTATATCATACAATGCATTTTGTTATTATAGTTTGTTGTAGTGTTAAAAAGTAAACCGAGAGAAAGAATATATTCACAATATGTTTTTTTCAGAGTCAGCAAACTTGAAAGCACCAGCTTATTGACTCCTATACAGCTTTTCAAGTGACTTTGACCTATGAACTTTTAGACTGGTTGACCTAATGTTTGTGTTGTGTCTGCAATTCACAGTTTGTCCACTAGAGGCTCTAAAGCCTGATATTACTGTGGCAAAAGTACTGTGAGAAAATCTGACATGCTGTATTTCTAAACAAACCAACAAACCCCGGTTCTCCAAAAAAAATGTTTCTAAGTAGCTAACTGCAAAACTATTACCTTATGAAGACCTAATGGCATAGACTGAAACACTAATTCTGTCATGTTCCTCTGGAAAAAAAACGAATTCCCAATGAAAAACACAAATATACCTGAACCGAACGTATTTAAAGTTAATTGGCCAACAATATCAAATGTATAAATGACCAAACGTAGCCTAATACAGCAAATACAACGTCGCCTGTTAACCTTACGTCTTGTTTGTATAGTTGGTGTGTTTTTGAGGTTTGTTGCTGCATGCTGTGTTCCCTTAGCGAGTTCAGCGCGAGGGCAGAACGAGAATCAACGCCTCACGCCTACTTTGCATAATTCATTCTTGCGTCATATGACGCCAGCACGCTCGTATATAAAGGTCTCTGCGGCAGAAATAGCACCACTAGCCGACAGTGTTTCTCTTGAAACCGCTCTTAGTTCAATCATAGCGCCCGGTTTCTCTGTGACCACTTGTACAGAGCAAGGCAACGAAACGAAACGAAACGCAACGAAACAAAACCAGGATTTTAAAATCGTGTTAAAACAAGTCGCAACCGTGGCGAGAAGTATTATTCAGACGGGTCTCGTACTTAATATGAGCACGGAGATGTTCAAAACGCCAATGGAGCTCGCTGTGTATCAGCTGCACAATTTTTCCATCTCCTTCTTCTCGTCGTTTTTAGGAGGGGATGTAGTATCGGTCAAACTAGACAACAGGTAAGCGATGAGCACCGTGATTTTATTGGGTTTTGGGATGGTTTTGAGATTTGATCGCTGATTTAAAAAACGGGCACATTTATCACGCTAAAGTCATTGCGTCATACATAATGCACGCTCATTTGCACTACTGGCTAAATAAAATAACGTAAATGTTACACAGATATTTTCAATACACGTAGTGTCACACAATGAGTCGTTGTTGTTTACTACTGAGGTGTTTTCTAATAGGCGTTTTCTTTGTCTGTTGCAGTGCCTCTGGCGCAAGCGTTGTGGCCATTGACAACAAGATCGAGCAAGCAATGGTAAGATACATACAAATGCATGTTTTGCTATTAAAGCATTCTCTAAAGGCTATAGATTTCCTACTAAACCCTATATTTAAGAAGCTCACATTTATAGAAGTGCAGTGGAAAGTGTCTAGTTTCTGTGTAGGTTGTAACCAGAGCTCCTGCACGCTATAAAGCTGCTGCACCTACTTTCATGCATATGCTTTGCATTGCCCACCTGCAGTAAACGTCAAAGGTCAACACGCAAGGCCATTTAAAGTGTTGTGATTTTATATAAAAAAAAAAAAATGGCACATTCGAGCAATTGCATTGTGTAAACCATTGGGTTGATTCAGATTAGAAGGTTATGTAATCATACTGAATATAGTTTGGTATGAGCTCCGAAACTCAATTCCCTCTTTTTTTTTTATTTACAGGATCTTGTAAAGAATCACTTAATGTACGCAGTCAGGGAGGAAGTGGAGATCTTAAAAGAGCAGATCAAGGAGCTGGCAGAGAAAAACAACCAGCTGGAGCGTGAGAACAGCCTGCTCAAGAATCTGGCCAGCCCCGAGCAGCTGCAGAAGTTTCAGTCACGATTGCCGTCGGACTCCGACCTCGCTCTGGATCCTCAGGAGCCCGGATCCCCCGACGATGTGGGCCACCAGTACAACAGCACGGGCTCTGCTGTATAAGAGGCTCTGCCATGGGGCTGGCAGAGCCACAGCTCTCACCTGAAATGGACCTCCAGATATGCAACTTCCAGAAGAAGCTGTCTGTACAGATGAAACCTGATAAACGAAAGCGTTACGATGTACCAGTGGCCTAGTCTGTTCTGTAATATCCGACAATCTCTTCGGACTTGCGGACGAGAGAGTGTGATGTAGATGTCCGAGGTTACTGTACGACAGGACTGACATGCCCCTTGCTTGGGGCTGCAGCCTTGCTTTCCCTTGGTCTATCTCGTGAAGAGAAGGAGAGGGGTTCGCCTGATGGAGCTGGCCCTGAGATCTAAGCTGTGGGACCTCCAGAGAACTGCATCCGCGGCCTATTCGTGTCAAGCCAAGGAAATGTGCATCTCCAAGAGATGCCCCCACAGTCTCAAGAGAGCCCTGCCAGGTGTTATTAACGCTGATGCAAGCTACATGGGATGACATCCCGGAGTGTGCTCTATTAATTCCCTCCATGTCAATGATCCCTAGCTGTGGACATTCTTCGCTATTGTAGATGAGGAGTTTTGAGATTGACTTTGGTCTGGTCTTCTCTACCACAGTGGTGACTCCTGCCATATGATTTATAAAGCAACGCTTGTATCTCTGCAGTTGGGGCCTGCTGCTTATGGGAATTGTTTGTTTGTGTTTTGAAACGGAACAAATCAACTTGTTTATATGGGCTATGTGTAAAATGATGATTTTTTTTGGGGGGAATGAATCTGTATACATTTGCATAGTTCTGTAAATTTGTGACTGATGTAAACTTAAATGTTCAGAAATGGAAGCAAGGAGTGGATAATGTTGCTGAGAATATTCTGATATGTCAGACATGTTTTATTGACCTCTATGCCAACCTAGAAAGAAGAGGGCCACATGTTTCTGAATGAACTCTGTTTTCTAACTACCAAAGACTTGCCTAATACTCACAAGTCAACAGGACCATGTGTAACTTCACAGGGAGAAGTTTTTTGACTGCAGTCTTTTTGAAACATGGGAATTGTTGCTTGATTGTGTCCATGTATTTTTTTTTTAAACGATGTATGGATGCAAAATGCACATTGCAATAAACCTTGTTTACAATTAAACAGCCATCGTATCTCTTTCTTTCTGCATACAAATGACGATTTTCTGTAGATTGGAATTTTTGCATCACAGAAAAATATTAGTCTTACTGTTTGGACAATTTCTACTATAACTTTCAACATTTTACATTAACAGTTTTGCACAGCTATACGGATGTTTTCAATGATTTTTTTTTTTTTCTTTAATAGTAGTCAGAACAGATCTTTGTTTTTAGAAGACTGTAAGCATTTAGGACTAAGGTATTTAAAGCCAAGGGTAAGCTTCTTATTGCCATATGAGCACCTTGTACTGACGTTGATGTTTTTTGGTTTACTATTCATGTCTGAGAAAGCATAGTACTACATGCAATTCAAAAAAATATCCTTGTATTAAAAAGTAATCACATTCATTCAAAAGATAATCATGCACCTAATAAGCTCTGTTTCTGCACGATTATACATTTTACACCGCTTAAATTATCACAATGTCTCCTATATATTTGCAAAGAGGCGTTAACAGTATGGCTATGTAGATAAGGAAATCTACTGCTAAGTTCATAATGACTGCTTTACTGTACTAATATAGAAGGCTTTGGGGCCAAGCATAGTAAGAAAACAAAGCTGGCGTGTGAAATCCTCATCTTTCTCCGCCTAGAAAAGAAAATCTCAAAACACTGGCACGCTCAGTGTAACTCAAGACTCTGTGAGATCCCTAGCGTAAGACCCGGATCTTAGCGGTTCATATTAAGGTAGTCCGTGAAATAAAAACTAGTTTCAAAAAGTTTTAGGTTATGTCTACTGGGTCCTGTTGCACATGGGTGGAGGTTTTAGAGGAGATGACTTCTGGAAAATCAGAATCCAAATGCACCGATATGAGGTTTCCTTAGAAATATGAACATTATGAGAGTGTTGTAGGAAGTTTAGATTTTTGGGGTAAAGCATTAAGAACAGCTTTATTGCTGGATCAACTGCATCCTAAATAAACAATACAACACTTTTATTTGGTATCTGGTGTAAAAAACTGCATTGGCTGTGCTTGTTCTGCTGTCTTAAACAGCTGCTGGATTTCTGCTATTATGCAACTCTCAAACATCTGTTTCAGTTTGTGTGGTGGGCGGCTTTCTATGTCAAGGCCTGGTGGTGAAGCTGGGGTTTGCATGCAAGCTCATAGTTACAGTTCCCTGAGAACTGTACTTACACTAGACGTTTGTCCTCTCATATAAATATAGGCTGGCAGAAGACTGTTTGTGCCATTTTTCAATGAAGTGTCATTATTTCCTAAAGCTCAGATCTTATGCCCTGTTGTGGAAAATGATTGAGCCCCATTCGCAGTGTAGACGCTTTACCTCATTCGCACTTTATACAAACAGCCGGCACTTTTTCTTCCAGGTGCTTCCTGTAGCGACAATACCAAACGAGAAAGATGTTTACTGTTCGCTTCGGGAAAGATTTTTTTCTTGGATTCTTTAGAAGAAAGTTAACGGTATAAATAGACCCAAGGCTTCTGGCCTAAGTCATAATGAATCCAGTGTTTTTCACTTTTATGGAATGTAGTGACAGTCTGGTGTTTAGCTCCAAAATAAAGTATATCCACAATTTCCCAAGAAGTATAAAAGCAGGCGCAGCTGACGTCAAATGCGGAATGAAGGCCAGGAGCCTTTGAAAAGAAAAATGAAGAAAAAGGAAGTTTTAACCACACCATAAAGTACAAGAGACCAAGCAGCCTGCAAAGAACAAGAAAAATGACACTGAATCCCCAGTTCAACAAGTCATAACCGCAGCCGTAAGATATTCCAATGTACAAACCATAATTTCAGTTCCTTTCTGAAATGAGTTCATTTGATTGTTGTGTAATCACAGACACATTCCTTTTCTGATACATTTGAAACTCCGTACATGTTTTCATATCTTTCTCTGTATCCATATTAGTCAGTCAAGACATTATTAAACCCTTTATTCCCATTTGATCATAGGTATGAATGTTAAGACAACAGAACACAAAATAAAGTGGCTTCTGCAGTCGACATATGCAACTTGTTCTCACTCCCAACCCAATTACCCTCGCTGTTAAACTGAAAATCAAACCTCAACACGTCGTCATTGCAAAATGACACCCCAATATATAATTTCATAATGACAATAAAATTTGCTGCATGTCAAAAAACAACGGCGCGTATAATAAGCGACTCCATTGGGCGCTGACCGAACGTCAAAATGTGACAAATTGGATGTGAAAATGTGTTGACATGCTATGGCTTTCTTAGAACTATTGTCTGTTTCTGTGGTTACTGACTAGCTATCTGGTCAATATGTGATAACGTTTTAACAAGTTTACAGGGTTTATGAAATCACACAGGTGTTCTAGCACAGTAACCACATGTGTAGTTTATCACATTCATGTTTTAACATTTGACAACAGCAGGTGTCTGACATTTGACGTTTTGTCACTTTGATAGTATACTGTTTTATGATCTAAACACAAATTTATTTTGCAGTTATTTTGCTTAAAAAGTGTTATTTTTGGTGCCATCATTCTTAAAATTAATATCATCTGGTTTGATCACGTTTTAGGTATAATTTGTTCTAATTGGCTGATTATGATAAATGATATTTATGTAACGGTGGAAGCTGATCACCGATAAAATGGCGGATATGCAATACCTGTCCAAATAATAATCTAAATATTTATCTAAATTTGCCTAAAAAAAAGAAAAAAAAGTGGAAAACTGCTTTTAGTTCAAAACACTGAAAATGCTATTTACACTAGTTAAATATTTTTTTACTTTTGAGGTACAGTATACTGTTTATTTAATAAACAAAATATTGATGTTCCTCCAATGCCTTCAAACAGCAATCTGATTCAAACATTATGCGTTTGTTCAGATAATTTACACTTAAATATCTACATCCTTTACCTTCATCACCAACGTTTTGCTACTAAGTGAATAATCATGACAGAAAGACAATTCTGTAACTGTAAGCATAGTGCACCTCAAGTGATTCAACCAAAGGAAATGATTCAGAATTTATTGGCCTGTCTTTATTATCGACCCGATTGTATTAATGACCATTTATTGGCAATACCCATGTCAGGTAATATATTATGCATCCCATAATGACAAAATGTGGATACACTGCAGCTCCAAACGTTTTGGGAACCCTTCCATGACGAAAGTATTTTTATTCCAAAAACCAAATGCTCTTATCTTCTTTATTCTTATTTTACACAAGACTTCTAGGGGTGTGGGAATCGGAAACCTTTAAAACACTCCACCTATAGAAAGAGGATTTGGAAAGTAACATAACTTACTTTCACACCACCATAAAAGGATGTTGCCTCACAAAAACATCTGGGTGCAACCTCCAGCCTTAACACAGGGCTGGTGCAACAGGTCAAATATGCCACAAAACGTGAGGCAATTCCACTTACATGGGTGAGTTGCAAAAACATACAAAGCTTATGTTTATTAGTCTCGCAGCTTGCTCGAGTTGTAAATAAAGGGGTATAAAAACGGCAATAAAGATCCTGCAACTTTATCTGAGTGCTTTTATTAAGCTCTTTTCAAAGTCTTCCAAAAGAGTCTTTGTGGGAGTCAGAGGGAAGGTGCTCTTATTTAAAGGTACTGGAATTCCTCCTAGCCACATGAGATGAAAGAGGAACTCTATCCATCATTCCACAGGAGTCTGGAAGAAAGCGTGAACTGGGGTGTGTGTGAGAGGTGTATGGCTAGTCCAGATCTTATTATTCTTACCAAGCGGGGCAGAGCAAATGCTGCCAGCGTGAGGTTGAGGATTTAAGGGAAAGCCTCATGTTCACAGTCTTTTGAACAAGCGTGGTTTGTTTTCTGGAACTGACATGTGTCCAGGGTAGAAGTGAGGTGCCTGAATTTACACAAGTTAGATCATTCACTCCAAAATTGTGAAACAAGTGAGAATCTGCTTGTTTAACGGAAGTAGCACGATCTATTTGTAAGGTATCACACAAACACATAAATATCTTGGTTTCCCTTCATATAATGACCTTTCTTATGATGATAAAGTATCAGGATTCTGGGAAACACAGATAGTACTCTATCCCTCTGTAGTGCACGCTGTTGTCGTCTTCAACTCTATCCTATACAGTTGCGTGCAAGTGCGTAGGTCAAATGCGGGTTGAATGTCTCACCCGGGGTGCTGTTACAAAACCAGTTGAATTCATTGACCTCTTTGGCTCCCTCAAAAGACTACGGTAAGTTAAGTTCCAAATAATTTAATTTCACATGGGTGGAACGGTTCAAGCTGACACGCATAAGGCAGAAAAACAGGCCTCGCTAAGCCAGAAGCCACAAAGTTATTGCGCGGTTGTGTAATGTATGCAATTATTGTTATGTATGAAAAGAGTGACAAAAGGCGAGACACAAGACATAGCACTAAAGCGGCAGCTTATTAAAAACAGTTTTCATTTAAATGGGGTACATAATTAGTCATGTCATAACTATTACTCAATGACTACCAAAACATTACAAACGCCCTAGTGATTTTTTAACAAGACGTGAAAGCTGATGTGAACTAGTGTAAACCAGGTAAATCAGTAGTAAAATAGAGTTAAGCAATCACGTACATGATTAAAAGGTTTCTGAAGGGGTTGCCATGCTTGTTTTGGGAGATTTTATAAGAAATGTTTGTGCACGTTGTGCTTGATTTGCATGTAGAATACTCGGAGTCTTGCTCACACTCACATGCAGCAGCATGAGTGAATACCATAGTGTCTGTCTGAGCCGAGTGTGACTTTCATCCAATCACATGACGATCCCCAGGGAGTGATATCACCACATCCCCGGCTATAAATATGCCCTCCACTCCCACACACAACCCACTAGCCATCTACTGCAAAAGTGTTAGGTGTGAAAACTAAATCTGTCTACTATAAATGTTCAACAAACTTTGATTATTTCATGATGACAACCGTTTTACATTTTACTTCTTAAAAGCTATTATCTGTTGTTTAGTAATTGCGGAGGCCTAAGAAGGTCTCTGAGATTCTACAGCAGGACATGTTTGCCTCCCCCACACCACACCGTGTGATTCAATATTTCATAATGTTGCGTGTTGTGCAGCCTTGTGCTCTTTTGCATGAATCATCTGAAATCTATTTTCAGAGAATTCTGATGCCCGGAGAAAAAGATTTGAGGAACAAATTAATCTTGGAATGCATAACTGCACAGACGATTTCTGGAAGGTTCGAGCATTTTCATGCACTAATACAATAAAATAGTGGCCGAGCCCTAGAAGATTCCAGAGACATGTAGCAACTGCACTAAGCTCAGTTATTACAATGTCTTAATGTTGCATAATTGCAAATTTGGGCGTTGTAACATATGTCTTAGTTAGATCACAATGAGCACTTTATAGATACTAAATTTACATTGTACGGTGCGTGTCAAATGTAAACTTAATGTAGTTCTGTGCTATATGAATGACTTCAGCTCTTTAACATACCAATAAATAAAGCTGTATAGACAGAGAACAACCAGTTAAGGCTGGTTTCTCATGTTTTTTGCTAACAGTTGGTTTACTGGGAGTTTTAGATAAATATTGAACATTAAGACGTAGTTCAATCTGAACCAATCAATGAATACCAATGGAATTATTCCTTTTTTTTTTAATAAAACTGAAATGTAATTGAGTTAAAATGATGATTATTGCATATAAGACATAATGGAGACTGATCATCATCATCGTGTACCCATCATTCTTGGGTGGTTCTTGCCTTAGGTAGTTATCTGCTGTAGTTCTTGCCTTGTCTATGTTAACACAACAGTCTGAAGCAACACAATTCAGTAAACAGCAGTGCACATTACCTCATGGGTGGGCATTGTTAAAAGTTGTGTTTCCCCTTCATGACGTTCGTTTTACACAACAAAAGTGGCCTTAGCGTGCAGCTAGCAGTCTGCTTGTCTGTGTAAATGCTTCCAAAATATGAAAGTGTTATCATAATCAGGCTTTCAACATGGGCATTAACCACTAGGTCATGTCTTAACTTCACTTGGTTAAGCTTGTATGATTTATCCATCTTAAAGAGAATTATGTTCAATATTTTCATCTTGTTGCTGGGAGTAAACCATCATTTTCCATTACTGAGTGCAGTTTGACATCTCTGAGAAAGTCCGGACTATTTTTGGCCATGCAGATCAGTCAGTTCCTCTTCCTGCATCAGGAACCTCAGAAATCGTGGGCTTCCAGACTTGATACTATTTAAGGCAATCTTTGCTCTGCTTTGGGGTGAAAATTGCTTTTAAAACAATGGAACCAAAGGAAAATTTTGGGTTTATGCCACTGACGCAATAACAAGGTCATTGTGTTACATCTCACCCTATCATGAAGACGATCTACACTATTTTTAACTAAACGTTTAACTAAACGTTTCTATTAACTGTCAAGAATTGACAAATCAGTCCAAATAAATATACGGTTGCAGAAAAAAATGAAGAGACCAATTCAAAATTACATTTAATCTAGTCTGTTGAAAACCAAACCTCAGGAGTGATACAAAGTTATCCAACAGCAATGTGAAAGAAGATCTGTTTATCTCTGCGGGTATACTGGATAAACTATTCACACTTAAAAAGGGAGGATTATGAACTAATTAGATCCATTTCGCTGCATATCGCAGAAATTTGAAGCAGTCACTGGAGAAGGAGAGAACATGTCAATCAGACAGTTATTTTTCATACAGTTATGTAACCAAAAGGCTTTGGCTCTTGTCTGCAGCAATAAAGAAGGCATTAGTGTAATGGACTAAATTAAGCTTCTCTTGGACTGCCATCCAAAGCTACATGTATCACCCTGAGCTTAGCCGGGTACCTGTTAGAATGTGCTTTTCGTTTTAAGAATGCTCACATAATGTATGATATAGCTCACACAAGTACCTGAAAAGGTGTGTTGGTAATGCATTATGAATAAAAAGTCAGACATTAAAAATGCCATGATATTCAAAACTATCTTAAAAAAATTAAAACGCTACATAATCACTAAATATACACAACGAATGATCTCCTGTAAGATGTAACAATTTTTGTTAATGTTATGATGAGTGTTTAGATGATAAGAGAGATTGTTTTCCGGTCAAATGCTTTTCTCTGGACTCTACCAAACACAAGCCGTCAGTTTGTCTTCCTGTTTACCCCTTTAAGGAAAGAAATATCTCTCACAGACCCACGGTGGGAAATTTACAGCGTTCCCTGGGCCATGACTTCTGCAATACTAATCATTTAGGTCTCTATTGTGCAATGCCGCATTCTCAGTTGAACTTATGACACAATAACTTGAACCCTATATGAATAAACAAGAAAGCGTTAATGAGTCTTGAAGAAAGTTGAAATTTAAAGCGACAGTCCACCTCGAAATGAAACATTTTCCTTCACCTTGTCATATCATGTATGCTTTCATCATATTTAAAATGCCGTAGAAAATAAAAGAACA